>NC_061827.1:3324348-3346848 GCF_019202785.1 Penaeus chinensis | reverse complement strand
AAAATCAGTGAAATTTGGAAATAGTATAAAAGAAATTCCGCGCACAACAGTACCACAATAACACATTAGCCGGTTGGACAACGCCGCATTTGCCTAATGTAGTCTTCCCAGCCCTTTTTCCGTCTCCTTTTCTTTTTCTTTTTCTTTCTTTTCATGTGTATATATATAGATACATATATGTGTGTGTGTGTGTGTGTGTGTGTGTGTGTGTGTGTGTGTGTGTGTGTGTGTGTGTGTGTGTGTGTGTGTGTACACGAACTTGATCACTTGGTTACGATACCTTTACGAATTAAATTTTTCATCATATTGCATGTTCTTGATATTTTTTTCTCTCACAACAATAGCAAGGGATGACATTGATCTTTTTTTCAAGATTTACATATTCTTTGTTGAACCGAATCTGAAAGGCCCTTTCGAAAAAAAAAATGAGAGAGCTTCATAGTTACCAAAAGATACGATGATTTTTGTCCCAAATATTCGGAAGAGTTCCACTGCTTTGCTAAATATTCTGCCGGTATTTTTTTTTTTTTTCTTAATAAAAATCGAACTTTCCATCCGACAAGAACAAAAGGATATGAATTTAAAAGCATTGCTCTCAAAGTTCGAAGAAAAAATAGATATGTCCCTCTTTAAACGTTTATAAACATCAAAATGTCCTTGAATTTATTACCATTCCTTCGTGTAAAACTCCCTGAGGTTTTGAATCATTAATAAGGCAGTGGTCACGACAAAAGGTATAAAAACGTTTTGTTTCTGTGTCTATGACGTCAGAGCAACGTCACCGATGACACTATTCCTTATAGGCAAAAAAATGGATCTCTGTATACACACACACATACGCTCATACATACACACACTCATACACAGATAAATATACAAATATGAATATACAAATATACATATACATATATATATATTTGAATATGTCTGTATGTGTGTGTGTGTGTGTGTGTGTGTGTGTGTGTGTGTGTGTGTACATATATATATATATATATGTTTATATGTATATATATATATATATATATATATTTTGGCAAAACTTTTGTTCTCTCGTGATAGCTTTAAGGAACACCTTTTTCTACGGTCATTTACAGGGCATTTGTAGCAGAATGTGAAATAATGACGAAGCAACAACGTGAACTCATTTTAATAAAAGCATATGATCCTTTTTTTCCCGAATTCCTATCTCGAAATGAGAAGTGCAACCTTGTGATATGTACTTTTAAGATGATTGAAGGTACGGCGTATGAGTTTAAGTACCAGGGACTGAGGCTGATGAGTTTTCGAATTCCAGTCGTGTGTGTTTTTTCTACCTTCATGGAAGAAAATGTTAGGCAATCGGATCATGCAATCAACTGGTGCGTTTCTACACCTTTATGAAAACATGGACATTTAGATGTAAGCTTTTCTTAAGAGTGTCATGTAGACATGTTTACTTTACCCTCAGATATCCTTCCCTCCTCCCCTTCCTCGCTCTCAGATTAACTTTGGGATTAAGCCATACACCACACACACACACACATACACACATACACACACACACACACACACACACACACACACACACACACATATATGTATATGTATATATATTTATTTATTATACAAATAATGATATGTTATGATATGATTGTATAACATATTTACTAAATTAACTAATCAAGGCGTTATTAATTAAGGGAAAATGTAAGGATATAAGCACTGTAATATTATAAAATATTTATAGGGCATAATAAAGTTTTTTGATATCCGTTTTTTATTTTCTCTATTTAAGAGTAAGTTTCCCTATACCCTTGACCATAACACTTTATTCGAGTGAATGCTATGACCCCCCCCCCCCCCACCTCGTGAGTAAAAGTCGTAATTCATTAATACGCTGATTCCTATAGCTAGACACACGGTAATAAGCACTGTAAATGCAATATATCTACATTGTTTACTTCTTGTATTTCTTGTCCACACGGTCGTGAGGTCATGGCGATTTAACTTTTTTTCTTTATTTGATTTTTGTTTGTACGCACTGTGTATATGTATAATTATATATATATACATATATATACATATATGCATGTCTATATATAAACATAAATAATATATATATACTATATATATATATATATATTTGTATATATATATTTATTTATATATACTTTATATATATTTATATATATACTTTATGTGTGTGTGTGCGTGTGTGTGTGTGTGTGTGTGTGTGTGTGTATGTGTGTATGTGTGTGTGTGTGTGTGTGTGTGTGTGTGTGTGTGTGTGTGTGTGTGTGTGTGTGTGCGTGAGCGTGTGTGTGTGTGTGCGTACGTGCGTGCCTGTGTATGTATGTATAACAAAAAAAAAAAAAAACAAGATTCCCCTTCAACACTTTCATTTTCTTCTCTCTCTCTTTCTATCATTCAGTGTGCTTTTTTTTTTTTTTCTTCTTTTTTTAGAAAAAACAAATATCAGCCAATGCTTTAGGTTAAAACACATGTCAGGGAAAGGGGACGGGAAAACGAGCGTGCGAACAAGAGGCAGAAAAAAACATATAAAACCGGCCATTTAGCTCTGGAGTAGAAAACAATTCGCTTTTACATCTGTCAAGTCAAGAAAGTTTACCACGGAGCCGCTTCAAAGGACGACATTGTGTGCTTGTTAAAGTCCCTCTAACGACAGATTATGTTCCCTCCACAGACAGTAAAAAGCGAAGGGAGGGACAGATCCGTTTTATTTTTTTGTTTTTTATTTTTGTTTTTAAGATTCATGCTGTGTTTTAGTCTTGTTATCTGTGTTTTATATCTTTGGTCTCACTCACCTATGCCCTTGTTTGTCTGTTTGCTTTGTTTAATGTTTTTTTTTATTAATTTAATTTCATTTCTTGGTATTTCTTGCGTTATATCTCGTTTTGTCCCTTTCTATCTTTTCTCCTTCTCTCTATCTCTCCCTCCCTCCCTTCCTCCGTCATTCACTCACTCACGTCCCTCCTCCCTTTATCTCTCCTGCCCTCTCTTCCTTCTTCTGTGTCTCCTTCCCTCCCTTCCTCCATCTCTTCCTTCCTCTGTCTCTCCTTTTCTCCCTTCCTCCCTCTGTCTCTTTCATTCCCTCCATTACTCCCTCTGTCTTCTCTTACTCCCTTCCTCCCTTCCTTTCTCTTTCATTATCTTTATTTCCCTGTTTTTTTTGTTCTCTCTCTCTCTGCTCTTTGTGTTCTGCTACACTTCCAAGGATTGAAGATCCCTTTGAGAATAATACACTATGACGAGGACTAGGGTAGTTTTTGTTCTGTTACTCTCTCTCTCTCTCTCTTTATATATATATATATATATATATATATATATATATATATATATATATATATATATATATATTATACATATACATATATATGTATGTATGTATTACTTCTTCCTCCGTCCCTCCTTTTCTTATTTTACTCTCTCTTTCTCTCTCTCTCTCTCTCTCTCTCTCTCTCTCTCTCTCTCTCTCTCTCTCTCTCTCTCTCTCTCTCTCTCTCTCCCAGTCCCCTTCTTCCCTCCTTTTCTTTTACTCTTTCTCTCTTTTTTCTCTATTTTATATCTCTCTCTCTCTCTCTCTCTTGTTTCCCTGCTATAGGAAATTCGCTTCGTTCTTTTTATCTGCTTATGTTATGCTTTTCCAGCTGTTTCTCTGGAGATGAAGCTTTTGTTTTATTTTCCTTACAAGTGTGCGTGTGTCTGCACACATACCATTAATACATATAAACATGCACACTTATTCCTTGCATACGTACATACATGCGTACATACATCTATACATGCATACCCACATATTACAAAATACATACATGCTGAGATAATGCAGACACACACGCACAGATATGTGCGTTGTATGAATATGTGCGTGTGTGTGTGTATATATATATATATATATATATATATATATATATATATATATAAACACACGTGTGCGTGTGTGTGTGTGTGTGTAGGTATACATGTATTTATGTAAGTATTTACAGTACATGCGCGTGCAGAATGCATGGAACACACTCGACCACTGACAGCACAGCAGCCTTCGTAAAACTTCTGTTAGCCAATAGAGTACAGGGAAGCATCAAATATGCATCATGAATATATGTAATCTTTTGTCAGCAGTTTCTCCCGCTATTGGATTGGCTTGGCCAATGCGAAAATGGCTAGAGCAGCATTCAGAACACTTGGCACTCTTGACTAATGACATTGCTCAAGCGATTGTTTTTTTTCTAAACACACACACACACACGCACACACACACACACACACACACACACACACACACACACACACACACAGATATATATGTGTGTGTGTGTGTGTGTTTGTGTGTGTGTGTGTGTGTGTGTGTGTGTGTGTGTGTGTGTGTGTGTGTGTGTGTGTGTGCGCGCGCGTGTGTGTGTGTGTACTGCATACGTTCGTGTTTCCCTTGCTTGTTTATTCGTTCGTTCCTACTAACCCTTTTTCCTTATTATCTTTTATTCCGTATTCAACCCTGCCCTCGCAACCATCAAAACAGAATAAAAGGAAGAGAAAGTTTTGCAAAAGTTTCTACCAAGAGACTCTCTGCTGGTTAAATCTCCTCAGTGGGTCTCCTTTGGTCAACGTGTAATCTGGTATATTCACTCCGGACCTTTCTTCTGCCCGAGGTTGTACTGCCCAGCGTGGCTTTTCGGGGAATGTGAAAGCAAAGTTGTATGTTTAGAGAAGGTAAAGCTATCAGTGGAGAATAAGAGGGAAGGTGGGAGAGAGAGAGAGGGAGGGAAGGACAAAGAGAGAGATAGAGAGGAACGGTGGGAGAGAGAGTACTTTCACTTAATCATGTGTTATAATGTTTATTGCAACGCCGGTCAAGTTATTTTTAAAAATATTCCAACGCCTATTTGAAGAATACTAGATCTGTCACTAGATCTGAAATATGCCCAATGTAGAATTCATATAATGATGTGAAAATATAGGTATAAAACACTGCCACAGATGTGTGTGTGTGTGAGTGTGTGTAAATATATATATATATATATATATATATATATATATATATATATATATATATATATATATATATATTTATATATATACATATATATATATACATATATATATCCGTGCACCTACATGTGTGTATATATATATGTGTGTGTGTGTGTGTGTGTGTGTGTGTGTGTGTGTGTGTGTGTGTGTGTATAAAGATAAAACTAGCTGGTGTGTACTTATATAAAGATAAAACTAGCGAGACGTGATTGCCTCTCCGCAATTACGTCACGACCACCGAATAAAGCGAAGCCAATCCCACCTAATAGGACAAAAGAATCCAACAAGTGCTTGGTAACACCTAACAATATTCAATTTGAACGATAAGATATTTTGTATAACTATTACAGCACGATATACCGATGTAGCTATGGTTTGTACATAGATGTGTTTTCATTTGCATAAATTCGAAATCAATATAGGTGCTGAATGTAAGATATTTTTGCGAAATGCAAATATCTCATTTCACTTTTTTCATTTTTCTTCCTTATTATACTTGGAAATATAGAGGCTACGGAATAGCGTATAGTTCTGTGTTTGATTTTGTTTCTGTTTAGTTCGTCATGAGACAAGATATATAAAACAAAAGCCTTTGTAGTTATTGTGGTTGTTTTTCGTATTTGCATAATATTAGAGGGATATTGTGTGGAAGTAAAGACGGACGTGAAAAGTGTTGCACCAGTATTTTTTTTTTTTTTTTTTTTTCTCCATCTAAAAACACATTACATGTCAAGAGAACCGTCCTTGGGGAAAGGTTCTTTTTCAGCACAAAACAAAACAAAACAAAAAATGGTTTTCATTTTCTTTTCTTTTTTTATTCATAACGTGACTGAAAATATTGCCACACTTGTTTCCGTTTTGTCGTCCTGTGGGAGTTTTATAACCGTTATTTTTAATAAAGTTTTATTTTTATTTCTGTTTTCTGATATTTTATGTTTTGATGGATCTTACTGTGAACGTGTCTGTTTATTTGAATTAATATCTCCCTTTTTACGTATATTTATTTGTATTTCATTATTGTGGACGTTTTCATTTCATTACGTGTAAACAGCTTCAGTTTCAATAATAATAGATTTGAAATATCGATTTCTATCGCTTACCAACAATGACTATATATAATAAAGAATGTAAATTTATGAAATCTGACTTTATGAAAAAAATGAACACAACATAATGAATAGATGAGTTTTGATAACTTGTTCTGATAACTGAAAATATTTAAATTATATTGAGATAAGTGCAATTAACATATTATGAATAAGTGGTAACTCATATAAGGATGACTATGCATAAAAAAATAAAACAGAAAGAAAGTAAATTATAAAGTGTATTTTACTCACTTTATTTATCTACTCTATTTCACTGGTTTTGGTTCACTAATTAGTTTGGTTTAATTTGCTGTAATGAATTAATGTAAGTGATACAGCGTAGCTTAGTTATCCGATTTAATTTATTTTAACTTTTTTCACTAATAAAAGTTTGATTTACTTTTATGAATTTCATTCTACGTTTTGCCAGTTGTCTTGAATAATTATTTATACTTCACTGGTATATGTTTTGGCTGAAGAAATATTTTCGTATTTGGCAATGGCAGGTGTTACTCAAATGACGTCACATATCCCTGAGATTTATTCTATTTACTTTATACTGTAACAGGCAGCTGGAGGATTAGGTCTCGTTAGCTTCTACAGCCCATCAATATAAGGTAAAAGTACCAGACACATTGGACGGTTATAATGCCCTTTGTCTCCGTCCTTTCGAATCTCAGTTGTATTTCTCATTAGGAATGTAAATCTTACATTGCGTCCACGACCGTTTTGGAGACCTTTTGAGTACCACAAATAAAGATTATGAAACATGATGAAAATGATTGTATCCATTCACGAAGCGAAAAGTACCGTTCCGACGCCCCCAGATAATTTTGATGCCGGTAGAGTTTTGGAAAATGCGAAAGATGGCGATGAGGCTCTCGAATGAGCTGTTAACATACTAATTCTCACGTAATGAGAGTACGCTTTCACCTTACTTAAACAGGGCTGTAAACGTCAACATAATCTCACGCGGGGTATATTCAGGGTACAAAATGTAATGGCCAGGATCAGCTGTTTCTCATGTTGGAAGACTGCTCGTGTTTCAGCAAGGCCTCTATTTATTACACTGGTTTGGGCTGATAACCGCATTCTATTTTCTGTATATAGAGATTATGTACTCACGCACCCTAGAGCAGCACCCAAACACGCATGCACGCGAGTACACACTTGTACATACATAGATTCTCTCTCTCTCTCTCTCTCTCTCTCTCTCTCTCTCTCTCTCTCTCTCTCTCTCTCTCTCTCTCTCTCTCTCTCTCTCTCTCTCTCTCTCTCTCTCTCTACCTCCTTCTCCTTCCCTACTTCCCTCCCTCATCACCCTTATGAAATCTACAATGACAAATACTACTGGAAGCTATTCTCTTTTGTTTCAATGTTTCGTCACACCACATCATTAGCATATAAATTGTCATCTCTTGCAATGATTCCTGCGGATATCTCTTGCAGTTTCATAGTTTCCATATCAGGGGTATGCTTACTTTCAATAATTACTTGATTCATCTTGAAAGCGTTCAGTTCAAAAGCAGGATTCAACGATAAAGGTCCAATATATGATATTCACACACACACACACACACACACACACACACACACACACACACACACACACACACACACACACACACACATATATATATATATATATACAGACAGATAGATATATAGATACAGATAAACATATAAACATACACACACTAAAATGAGTGTCTGTATCTGAGTGTGTGTATATATATATATATATATATATATATATATATATATATATATATACATCCATACACATACACAAATATATATACCTATGTGTATATATATATATATATTATGTATACATATATGTTTACATACAGATATGCATATATATATAATTATATGTATATACATATATACATATACATAATATATGCACGACCATCTGGAACGGCCCAGGGGTGACGAGGCAACGAGGATCAAACCGCAGTCTATATATATGGTAAACAATGTAGATATATTGCATTTACAGTGCTTATTACAGTGTGTCTAACCATAAGAATCCGCGTATTAATGAATTACGATTTTTACTCACGAGGTGGTTGTGGGGGGGCGGGGTCATAGCCTTCACTCGAATAAAGTGTTATGGTCAAGGGTATAGGGAAACTATGAAACGGATATTAATAAACTTTATTACGCCCTCTAAATATTTAATAATATTTTAGTGCTTATCTCCTTATATTTCCCTTAATTAATAATGCCCTGATTAGTTAATACCCAGGACTACAATATGATACATAAAATCATTATGTAATTTAGTAAATATGCTATACATTCCTATTATAATACATTAATATATATATATATATATATATATATATATCATATATATATATATTACATATATAATATATATGTATATGTTATATATATACATATATATATATATATATATATATATATATATATGTATATATTATGTGTGTGCGTGTGTGTGTGTCTGTGGGTCTATAGTACTACACGGTAATTAGAAGATATTATTACACGCGCCAGACACATGATTTGAAATTAATTATAAAGTGCTTTTTCGTATCAGGCTTATAGCTTAATCCCAAAGTTAATCTGAGAGAGAGGAAGGGGAGGAGAGAAGGATATCTGAGGGTAAAGTAACATGAGGTCTACATGACACTCTTAAGAAAAGCTTACATCTAAATGTCCGTGCTTTCGAAAAGGTGAAGAAACGCCCCAGTTGATTGCATGATCCGATTGCCTAACATTTTCTTTAATGAACTTAGAGGTAGAAAAAACACGCGGCTGGAATTCAAAAACTCATCTGTATTTGACGATTCTCTCAAAACCCTGGTACTTAAACTCACACACCGTACCTTCAATCATCATAAAAGTACATGTCACAAGGTTGCACTTCTCATTTCGAGATAGGAATTCAAAAAAAAAGGGTCATATGCTTTTATAAACATGAGTTCACATTGTTGCTTCGTCATTATTTCACATTCTGCTTCAAATACCCTGTAATTGAAGGCAGAAATGGCATCTAAGATAAAGGTACTCTACAAAGCTATCACGAGAAAATAAAAGTTTTGCCACTGCTGACTACAGTCAGACCGGGAGAAAGGTACGGTAGTTCGCATTTAGAGATGATTTAGACCCAATTAACAACTAACTTTGAAAAGTAGATTCCATTTGCCACAATTATTTTTTGCAATGATGATGTAGTGTATGTTCTAGTTTTCAAGAATATACTGAAGAAATCTTCACTGGGGTCACTTCCTCGATATATTTGGGGAAGAATTATTTTTTTTACTATGCAATAGATGCAATAGATCAAATAAATATTAACCTAAAACTGTTCTAATTTTGAATGTAATTTGCGTGTTTGTTTGTTTTTTCCTTTCTTTTTACGAACTTAGTTATATAATTATAGCAAACACTAATGATGATATGGAATAAAATATTTTTTTCTCTATCTGTCTATCTATCTGTGTGTGTGTGTGTGTGTGTGTGTGTGTGTGTGTGTGTGTCTTTGGTTCTTTTCCTTCTCTCTCTCTCTCTCTCTCTCTCTCTCTCTCTCCCTCTCTCTCTCTCTCTCTCTCACACACACACACACACACACACACACACACACAAACACACACACACACACACACACTCACACACACACACACACACACACACACACACACACACACACACACACACACACACTCACACACACTCACACACACACACACACACACACACATCCTCCTCTCCCTCATAAAACAAATCATTCAGTATCGCAAGAATAAGTCAGAGACATCACTCCTCTGATGTCATTTTCGAGTGCCATCAAAAAATTATCAAAGAACATCGAAAGAGGAATCAATTCATTCGATGAAGTAATGACGAGTTTAATCTCTCTCCTTATCACAACGTCAACATTCTTCTAAAAGACCTTAACTGTTGAGAAAGTAATGGGACAAGATAGCATGAACGAAAGTGATGATTGATTTTTAAGTGTTGTAAAGTCTTTTATAAACGTGAAGGGTTGTGAGACGTCTAGACAATCCAGGAAAGTGTTTTAAGTTACTTTGATGTTTGAAAATTGTAAAGGATACGTGTCGATCAAATTCGTAGAGACAAACCTTTTTTTATAATAAGTAGATAGATAAAAGAATTTCTCTGGAATTATGCAGCAACACAGAGAAAAAAAAATGTAATAATGGAGTGCATGCGACATGAGAATGTGTTTAAAATTTCAACTACAGAATATAACTCAGAAGTCTGAGAGGTTACATACTTCACGAATACTTTACCTCCATGGACCTCATGCAAATGTAGCAAGATTCTTTAATAAAACAGTTTTAGACAAAAAATTGGAATGGTTGGATTGCGGACCTAAGTGAATGTGAGTTGTACTTTCATATTCTTACCTTTTAGAAAATGTGATTCCCAATAATACACACAAACACTGTCTCTCTCTCTCTCTATCTCTTTCTTTCTCTCTTTCTCTCTCTCTCTCTCTCTCTCTCTCTCTCTCTCTCTCTCTCTCTCTCTCTCTCTCTCTCTCTCTCTCTCTCTCTCTCTCTCTCTCTCTCTCGTTCGAAAATATCCATATGCACCCATTGTTTTCAGTCTCAGCTTACACCCCTTGTATTCTTAGATAAATTTGGCCACGTACTTATCCAAGTCCAGCTCAAACCAGTGCCTAAAAATACTAGCACCTAGACACTGAAATCCGGTTTCCGAAGCTAGAATAAGTCAGCATCTCCATTTCGTGTATACCGATGTCTTGAAAGCAAAGCACCATTGGAAGGCACCGTAACGAAGTAATCATTGATCCCCATAAACCTGAAGTCATTACTGGGTCCCATAAAGTGGAAGTAACTGAAGGGGCCCATGAACCGGACCTTAGGATGAGACAGCACCCCTTGAGTACGCTGACGGAGCTTGGAACATGGCTTAGTAAGGGATAAAGTTAAGGGAGAGACTATGCAATGCATTAATGTCTTCATTGAATTTGCGTGTGTGTGTGTCACGCATCCTCAGATCATTTTTGTTCACAAAATATATCAGTGAGATTTATTAATAAAGAATAATATTTTTTTTTCTTAATGAGAAACAGACAAAGTGACGTACAAAAACAACCACTGTAATAGAGACGAAGCAAATGAAGACTCAAAAGAGAGAATAATAATAATAATAATAATAATAATAATAATAATAATAATAATAATAATAATAATAATAATAATAATAATAATAATAATAATAATAATAATAATAATAAATAAATAAATAAATAAAAGACGATCCCAAGTTTTCCGAGACCTGGCTGTGTGTGTGTGTATGGGGGGGGGGGGGGGGGTAGCGATATGAACCTACCTCAACTTCCGAAGTAATTGTGTTATCTCCCTCATACGTGAACATAACGTCTCGGGTTACCAGATAAAGCTATAACTATTCACCCCTCGGGCCAATTATGAAGAGTCATGTTCCCGATGCACAGAGAAAAATATACCTAAAGATTTTAAAGATTTTTTTTCCAGGTTATTAAATTTGTTGCTAAAAGTTGTATGTGTCTTGGAAAGTATTAGGTTCTATTCAACATGAAATATGTATGCATGCATCTGTTAATGGTTCTAAGAAGAAAATCAAAGAAAATGAAAATGAAAATGCACTTAAAAAAATAAGAAAAGATAATAAAAAGAAAGCAAAAATCAAGAATAACAAGAGAGAAAGAAAAAAGAAAACAAAATACAGAGAAGAGAAGGCTGACAATAACAGGAACAAACCAAAAAAACTGAAACAGAAGAAAAGGATTAATGAATTTCACTAAAACAAGCCAGTCTATAAAACAACCGGTATACATAACGCCTTGATATTATGCAAGAACGCTTTTCCAGGGGCAGAAAGAGCACCCTATCTCCTAGAAACTATTTTTTACTTCATTGCAAGGAATTCAGAGAGTAGTTCCTAGGAGATGTGTCTGTGACATGTACAACAGTATAAAAAGGTATTGTTTTCGTCCTACCAGCTTTAATTGTTGGTTTTCGTCTTTAAGTAAAATTAGAAAAAAATATTGCTAGTCTTTTTCTTCGGCTAAACAATCCTAAATTAGCAAGACGTATATATATATTATATTATACATATATATATATATATATTTAGGTGTGTGTGCGTGTGCGTGTGCGTGTGCGTATGCGTGTGTGTTTGTGTGTGAGTGCGTGTGCGTGTGCGTGTGTGTTTGTGTGTGTGTGTGTGTGTGTGTGTATGTGTGTGTGTATGTGTGTGTGTGTGCGTGTGCGTGTGCGTGTGCGTGTGCGTGTGCGTGTGCGTGTGCGTGTGCGTGTGCGTGTGTGTGTGTGTGTGTGTGTGTGTGTGTCTGTTCCCTCTCCCTCCCTCCCTCATATCCTCCTTCTTTCATCCTCTCTATCTCTATCAATTTCTCCCTAAACATCTATTACCCCATCACCTCCCGTAGGATAAATAACCGAATAATATTAACATCTCATCTGAGAGAGTATTGAAAAGTCTCCCGTGACTCGAATCCGGCATCAAGAGAGAAATATCACCTCGTAAATACTAAGAAAATACTCAGACACAAGAACAGTATGGACTTGTTGTTGAGACAGGACAAAAAGGCACGAGAAAGATGTCTTCCTTCCTGGCTTGCGGGGTTACCAGCATTATGATAAAGGTGCTTTTGAAGGCAACCGCTCAACTTTTGCGAGTGTTGCCAGTGTGTCTGTTGGTCTTGATCTGTGCATGTCGTGGAAGAGGGGGGGGGAGAAAAGGGTGGTTGGCTGAAGAGAAGAGGACGGAAAAAGAGGGAAGGAGTGTCGGAGAGAGAGAGAGAGAGAGAGAGAGAGAGAGAGAGAGAAAGAGAGAAAAAAAATATATAGTGGTTGGCTAAAGAGAAGGGGACGGAAAATGGGGGGAGGGAGAGAGCGAAAGACAGTTGACAGACACGAAAAGAAAGAGAGAGTGAGTGAGAGAAAAAGGAAAAACGGTCACAGATATATTATCAAACAATCTAACGAATGAAAAACCCATTTCGAATCAGGATTTTGCGATTTAAAATCTTTCTGAGGATCACTTGCTTAATTGTCATGTAAATACAGGTTTATTCAAAACGTGATATGGTAAATTGAAAATAACATGAACAATGAAATACCAAATTTGTCTAGTTAAAGTACCGACTTAGGATGCATTGAGTCCTGTATCCCAGCATAAAAATTTAATGGATATGTGTGCTTCAAATGTATCCTGTTGTAATGATAATGTCTTTAGGAAAAGAGGTTCGGGTAAGGGTTAATAGCCTTGAGATGACTTTGAAATTTAATTACAGTTCGGGTGTGCGTTTGCATGTGTATGTGTGTGTGTTATGTTATTACTCTTATTCTTTCTTTCTCTCTCTCTCTCTCTCTCTCTCTCTCTCTCTCTCTCTCTCTCTCTCTCTCTCTCTCTCTCTCTCTCTCTCTTGCTGTACAATACATACAACAAACTTAATATTACTAGAGCATTTTATATAATAAAGTATTAGTCACACGCATCTGAATTTACATTTTGCTAGGATAAATGTATAGCAGTAAACAACGTAATCCGGAGTGTTGCACTGTTGATAGCTTAGTGACACGTTGCAATACATACACGTTGATAATAACGTTGACGACAACTTTGATAGCAATATGTGTCGACGATCACTATAGTAAACTATCACCAAGAACATGATTTTTTTAACCTACCTTATACCATACACATCAGTCTGTTCAAGCTGAATGCCATTAATATAACTACAAAAAACGTTATACAAAAATATCGTTCTTGTCATTATTGTAATAGTCGAAGTCCATAACGCAGGAGGGATCGAAACTGATACGCGCTGTAATTCATTGATTTTGTTTTATTGAGAATATCCTTGTTTTTCATAGCTCCGAAAAGTCGACTGTGTAAGGTATTTTTCTCCGATCAGTTCCAATTATTAAACTATTTCGTGCTTCAATATTTCCAAAAGATTTTAAACCTATCTCACTCGGTCAAATTGTTCCCCGTGAGTTTCAAAACCGAGGATGACGAGAAGGAACAAAGGCCCCAGAAGTTTCCGATAAAGGCATTTAGACACATCACATAAACACATAGAGTCTCAACATACCTCGTTTTCCCCAAACAAAGCGTTATCGGTTCATCTCCTAAATCCCTTTCTACGCGATAAGGGAATTCAATTTTCCGAGAACAAGTAACATCGATCCAGGGAACAGTTAATGCCAGTCAGATATACGATGTATCTGGCGAAGGAGAAACCGACGTTACCGCTGATGCAGTGCTGGCCTTCAGGGAACTCGCCTCCTGATACTTGGCCGTTCCTGGAGACTCTTGATTTGTTTTTAGTTTTATTTTCCTGGTTCTGGGTCTCCTTCTTGCTTTCTTGTTCTTTTTTCGTTTCTCTTCTTCTTACTCGTCATCTATTTTTTTTTTCTTTTTATTCTTGTTTTTTTAAGCAACTTCTTCAACCTCTTCTTCTTCTTCCTCCTCCTCCACTTCTTCCTCGTCGTCTTCTTATTCTGCTTCATCTTTTTCTCCTCCATCCTCCACTTCCTCCTCGCTGTCTTCTTACTCTCCTTCATCTCCTCCTTCTCCATCCTCCACTTCCTCCTCGTCGTCCTCTTTTTATCCTTCATCTCCTTCTCCATCCTCCACTTCCTCCTCGTCGTCCTCTTTTTCTCCTTTTTCATCCTCCGTCTTCTTACTCTGCTTCAACCTTTTCTTCTTCTCTCGATATAGAGTACGTTGAATTCTTCCCTTAATTTCTTAATTCCCCCCCCCCCCTTTTTTTTTTCTTTTCGTTTTCCTTTAAGTAACTTGGCTCTTAACTTTGGCTTCATCTAAGAAACACCCTAATTTTTTTTCCTTTTTTTTCTTTTTTTGAAGGAGAGTTAAGCGTGACGTCACACGAAAATAAAAAATACGAAAATACTAATAGATGAATAGGTATATAAATAAACTATTTTTCCCAAGTTCGATTTAGAAATTTCGATGATTTCGAAATGCTACACTTTTCTTTTATTCTTTCTTTCATACACAGGGAATCAAAACTGCGAATATATATTTATCATGTTTTAGGTATCCATTTACTACTGAAGATATTAATGTTTCTGTAACTCCACAGGGCAATTTTCTTTGTGTATTTGCTTGTTAATGAATTGCTGGATTTTGGATCGATTCTCTTTTATTGCGTATATATAAATATTCAGTATGTATATACACATATATATGTATGTTTATACATATGTGTATACATAAATATATGTGTGTGTGTGTGTGTGTGTGTGTGTGTGTGTGTGTGTGTGTGTGTGTGTGTGTGTGTGTGTGTGTGTGTGTGTATCACAGCCTCGGGTTGAAAGTACATTCCCCGTGGAAAATCGCTGGGTCACCAGACTGATCTAAAATTAATAACACTACAGGAGTCTAGCAATGTAAGCAAGAGTCTAGTAGTTATTTCCTGAACCGTGATATTATGTCGAGAAAAAATGTATAAGCATATTAGTCCTTTGCGATATATTGCCCTGACGTCACACACACGCTGTCAGTGAACACACATACGCCGTACGTTTCCTTGACAATTTCCGCACGATGCGCCTCTCACAGACCCAAAACGGTCAGGGTGAACGGTTTCGCCAAGCAAAACACCCTCTCAGCTGAGTACCGTCAACAAGCATACCGACATGGCGGACGCTGCCAGACGTGTTACGGGTGTTGCTGTCCTCTTAGATGATTTGAACGATTCCATATTAGACATTGGTTCTATAGGTGCTTTAGAAAATGATATATGGGGAGTAGAGAAAGCTGCACAAAGACATAGGGGCCAGAATGCAATCAGAGTTGGAGCTTTGGCACAGAACATTCTACCCTTCTACAGCGACGAGGAGTTTCAAAGTCTCACTTCATAATACGTCGATCAACTTTCATGATAATAAGTGATACATGGTGTACTTTGATATGAATATTTTATTATAACAAATCCATAAATGAAGAGAAGTAACTTTTAAGAAGCAAGAGTAAATTTTTCCTCAGGTGATGTGCAGATTTTTGTCAAGTGGATGTGTCTATACCAAAATACACGATAAATTTAATTTTATGGTAATGATATTATTCATGGGCAGTTATGAAATCTCTATTCTAATTAGCTGAATTTACAAATTTTAAACGGTAATCCTTTGTGAAGTGATGACATGATACTCATACCATAACTTTGTGATTTTGATTCGTGCTTACACAGATGACACAACAATTACTTTATAACGAAAGTATTACTATCCCAACCTATCCCACCCATGTACCATTTTCGATGATTTGCAGATTTTTTGATTTCCATTGCTTGCTATTAGTATTTTATTAACATATGTTTTATGTTAATGATGGTAATAACTGATTTCCATAGCATTAGAAAAGAAAAAAAAAAACAGTAACTGTTTAGAATATACACAGAATAAGTCACTATAATGTGGAAAGGGATTATATAACATATTTACCATTTTGTATAAATTAATTTGTTAACTGCTAATCGGGTTTATAGTAAGGAACGTATCAACCCGATTTTAAAATACATGTAAAATATTGCTAAATATTTATACAGAGTAAAGATGTATATTTACAGTTTTTTTTTTTTTTTTTTTTTTTTTTTGGTTTAAAAGTAAGTTTCCTCGTACCCCCTTATTGTAATGCGCATGCGCGTAGGTGTGCCTCACCTGGTCTTACTCTGCCATGTAATCGGTCACTTTGCCATACCACTTGTTCGAGTGAACACTGGGACCCTTGCCTCGTGAGTAGGAAAAGCCTTTAATGAGTACGCTAATTCGCATAGCGTGGTATATTGTTGGTGCTTTAATTGATTTTATTTACACTAATTTCTTGTTTCCAGTCTTTTTATGTACTTAAACGGATTTGCTGACGCCAGGTGCCACGATACTTTGACCCACGTGCCCACGAGGTTAGTCGGAGCAGCGCCAAGCTTAAACAAGCCCCGTGACACCTGGGCCGTTTGATACGCTTGCTGGGACGTGGATATTTACCGATTTTGTTTGTTTTATAACATTTGTAATATATAATATATATGGTGATAGTTATGACATCATTTTATACCCCCTTTTAATGAAAGCGAGAACATAATTAAGTAATGCGATTGATCCTATGACGAAATACACCATTGAAAGCAAAAGATCCTTTACATAATGTAAAATACGACCCCACCTCCTGCACGCCCTGAAAGACAATGAATCCACGTATTCACATCAGTATAGAGCAGGCGATTGGCATGCGGAAGGGCTTGATGCCAAGTCTGTCCTCTACGCTCTATCCTGTCGTACATACGTGATATAAAGAGCAGGGGTTGGGGGGGTACAGCAGCCTGCTATACCAGGCGGTACAGCTCCTTCCAATTGACTATATATTGACTAATTCTCTATAATTCATTACTCCCTCCTGCTATCGGGGCCAAGATTATTAGTATTGGGATATTTTTGCGGCCTATTTTCTAAAGATTTTGGTTACGTACCATCAATGCCAATAATGATGTGATCTGTTATGCAAAGGTATTATTGTGAGCCCGTCTATGTTTAACAAAAAAAAATACAATGAACAGAATTTTTCCTCACATAAAAGGGTTAAAAAGATTGTGCTATGCAGAGGGACGCTGGTAAACGGCAGCGTCAGTGGCATCTATACCACGTAGACTTGCCAACGTTCGCCATGTTGGTGGAGGTAATATGAAATATGAATATTGTTATACATTTCAAAACCCTGATTTTTAAAAATGTAGCCGAGCGAATTGGACAAAAAAAAAAAAAATGGGGCTATTTTAATCTATAACCGGATCTATACAGTAATATAGTAATTAGTAACAATTAGTAATAAAGTTAAAAATGATAGACCATGAGGGGACAACTACCCCCCTGCCCTGTCAGGGATACCAATATCAGGTCGACCTCACAACACTTAATCCATCCGTTTTCGTTGTCGTATCATATTGTAAAGTCAGACATAGTAAAGATACCTTTTTAGTGACTACTTTAAAAAAAGGTTCTGAATTGGCGCAATCTTTGTTGTTTACAATCGGCCTGCGCGGCAAAGCCCGCTTTCTTCGCCACGCAACGCTTCGATTTATTGTTATTATTATCTTCATCATTACCATAATTATTGAGAGTAGTAGAGGTAGAATTTTCCTAATTGCCGTGTTACCGTCTGTGTGCTCACTTTGGCAGTGAGCACCGTGCGTTTTGTGGCGAAATTAAATGAACGGTGATAATGAAATACTACTACTTCTAATGGTAATGAGGATAATAGTAACAATGACAATGGTATGATACTACTAGATATTTCAATGATAATAATTACGAAGATGATGCGTTTCCCACTTAAAACTCGTGCACTAGTAGTCTATTTCCTCTTCCACTTAATGCACGTCCGCTGGTAGTAAAGCTTTTGAAAAACACTTCCTTATGCTTTTTGATAGAAGATATGCTTACTCTAAATGTTAATTTGTAGTCGATGTTTTTTTGTTTTTTTCCCCTTTTTTATCTGTATACAAGTTTCTATACCAGAAATGTAACTGTGAATACAGAACGTGTCTGATTTCAGTATATCTGACGTTAAATATAAAGTAATAACGTCTCTAGCTAGTACAATATTAAATATTTGTCCCCTACTGTTGTGATACAGCTGTTGTCCACATTTTTCTTTTTATTCCTTTTGTCCACCAATTAAGTGCCCGTCCAAACGTTTAGTTTACAAACACGATTAGTCTTATTCTACCAGTGTGTACGTGTATATATGTATGTGTGTGTGTGGGTGTGCGTGTGTGTGTGTGTGTGTGTGTGTGTGTGTGTGTGTGTGTGTGTGTGTGTGTGTGTGTGTGTGTAAATGTACGTGTATATATTATATCATATGTTAAATATAACAGATATACATATTTATATATATGTGTGTATGCATATAGATATATTTTATATATATATGTATATGTGTATATATGTATATATATACATGTGTGTGTGAATATATAAATATGTATGCATGAAATCATACATACACAGTACATACATGCATATATATACATAAATATACGTATATGTATGTCTGCAAATATATTATACATATAGGTAAATAAATATATAAGTATGTATATACCTGTGTGTATATATGGAGAGGAAAATAACGAATGATAAGTCGTGGAATTCGGTAACAAATAATATTGATAAGACATATTGCGTACATCGAACGCCATATGATTCAAAACATCTGGAAATCATTCATAAGATGAAGACAATAAAAGAAAAACAAATATATATATAGAGAGAGATAGAAAGAGAGAGAGGAATGCGAATGAATAAATAAGTAAACAAAATTACCTATCGCTGTGAGGGAGGAAGGAGGCCCGGCGATGTCGAAGGAAATAGCGAGATGCCGAGACGTTCAAAAAAAAAAAAAAAAAGTCGCAGAGGTCTAAGGGTGGGACCCGGACACTAAGCGAAATTAATGTGTTTACAAAAATCCTCGACCTTGATAGGATGCTGGAATCCGAAGAGAGCATCCTTCCCTTTTTCCTTCTCGTTTTTTGGGATGTTCGTCTTGTGTGAGAAAGAGATACGGGAAGGAAAGTGAATGAAGAGAGAGGGGGGAGGGGGGGGGGAGATGGGAGGAAGGGGATAGAAAGAGAAAGAGAGGGGAGGGAGGGGAAGTTGAAAAAGAGAAGAGGGAGGGAGAGGGGCAGATTAGAGAGGGAGAGGGGAGAGAAAGTTGGGGAGAGTAAGAGAGAGATAAAGTAAGAAAGAGAGGGAGAGAAAGACAGACAAACAGACAGGGAAACACAGAGAAGTGTTAATCCAGAGTCACAAACGAGAAAGAGAAAAGATTGAAACTCAATTTACGAAAATGTAAGAAATGTTCAAGGGAGAAGACTGTAGGCGTGCTTGGTGCATAAATGTGAATTAAGGATACGTAACAGGAAGAGCTTGAAGAATTTATGTGAAAGAAGTGAGAGAGCTGGGTTGAAGGGGATAAATATTTATGGCGAGGATGTACGAAAGGAAAGGAAAATATAGATCACGCAAAATGAAAAGCACCGGGGAAGTTTTATCCTACAAGATATAAGAAACTGTTAATGTAAACATAGAAAGAGCTTGGTGTAAATAGACAGACAGAAAATAAGAAGGAAAAGAAGAAAGAAAATATATACCTTAAAACAAAGGAATAAAATCGAAAAAGCAGTGTTTCTAAAAATCCAATCGAGGGCGAGATCCACATCACACCAAAATTGCACCAAAAACCAGCCGATCCTAAAAGACAAATCACTAAGGACACGGGAACACCATTGTATTATAAACCCAGCACGAGCAGCGTCTGACCACGTGTGATGGACAAAGCGATCACAGGTTCACGGACCACTAGAGGAAGGTGCAAACGTGTGGGAGATACGAGATGAGATGAAACAGAGAGATGCCGCGTCGGGCTCCCAGCATCCAGCATCCACCCAAGGTACAAAGAGGAAATCCCTGTTTGTGTTGGTTTGATGATCAATTAGACAGGAATATGATTCGTAATTGTATCATCAGCACTACTGTGATTGCTATTATGACTGTCATTTCGGGAGTTATAATCGTTAATTCATTATCTCTGCTGGGATTGGTGTGACAGCCATTCTTCTCGCTATTTTGCTGTAATAGTCTCATCATTCACAACAATAAAAAAAAAAAAAAAAAAGAATTAATTGCATACTCATTGCCAGTATTAGTATTATCATTGTGTTTCTTTTCTTTTCTTTTCTTTTCTTCTTTTAGATTTACATATTATTTGCATACTCGTTAAAGGAAGTGCGCTATGGTGTACTGCAAATATCACCGAATTGTCTGTGTCACAACAAGCGTCATGGAACGTACAATTATGTATATAAAGATAGATAACGTTTAGATATATAGATATACACGCGCGCGTGTGTGTGTGTGTGTGTGTGTGTATGTGTGTGTGTGTGTGTGTGTGTGTTTGTGTGTGTGTGTGATATATGTATATATACACACATGCATGTGTATGTGTGTCTGTATGTATGTATGTACATAAATGTTTGTGTGTATATATATATATATTTCTATATATTCTATACATGTATGTGTCTATATATATATATATATATATATATATATATATACGTGTGTATGTATGTTTATATGTATATATATATTTATTTATATATATATATATATATATATTATATATACATATACACACGTGTATGTGTGTGTGTGTATATGTAATTGTATATATATACATATGTATATATATGTATATACATGTATGTGTGAGTGTGTATATATATATACATATGTGTATATATATATACATATATATATATATATATATACATATATATATATATATGTGTGTATATATACCCATACACAAATGTGCATATATGCATATATATATATATATATATATATATATATATATATATATATATATACATATATAGACATATAGACATACATGTGTGTGTATATATATATACATATACACACGCATGTGTATATATGTACACACACACACACACACACACACACACACACACACACACACACACACACACACACACACACACACATACACACACACACACACGTGTATACATCTATATCGTTATCTATCTATCGATATATATACATACATACACACACACACACATGATTCAATAATATAAAGTAAAAGCGTGGTGTTTTACTGCTCCAACGCGCCGCATCACGTAAGTTAAGCGTTGTTCTGTTATTTTACGTTTATGAGTTTATAAATGATATTTGAGAAACACGCATCAGAATCGTCTTCTAGCTGGTATAGTTAGAACAAAAGAAGTAATCAGAGAGCTCTTAAAAATGACAGTTCAACTTTCGACTAAAGTGAAGTTTCGAGGGTTTATCGACTCCACGGCAGGGCAGAAAATTTGTTTTCATTTAGAAATACATGTGAGCTTCTCGTGGTAGGAAGGCTTTCCCCAAGCCAGCCCTGCGTCCCGTTGGGCACTTCGTAGCGCCACGAAGCACACAATATCAACGGAATGGTCTGTAGCTCGATACTGTATTTTTTTGTGAGGCGCACAAACGCTACGGTCCCGAGAAGTGGTTCGCCTAGCAGACGACGCTACATTGTTTACAAACAGCTAATGTAGAATGCCAAGGAATATTTTTGGGGGGAAGAATTCTGCCATATGGACTTTTAAGATCAATTGAAACGAAGTGGATACTTCTTAACTGGTATATGACTACATATCCAGCTAAGCAAAAGATGTTAAATGTGAAGAAAAAAACATGAGTGCATGATTCCTGACTCGTATGCCTAGCTGCTGGACTATTAATTAAAATATAATATG
>NC_061827.1:3296848-3319348 GCF_019202785.1 Penaeus chinensis | reverse complement strand
ATCGAAGTTGTAGCAGTTTGAAGAGAGTAGAGAGAGGGATGAAGATGAGAGAATGACTGTTTCAGCGGATTAAAAAGAGAGGAGATAGCTGGTAGGAGAGAGGGAGATGTATGTTTTAACAGTTCGATGACAGTGTAGAGAACTGAGAGAAGAAAAGAGAATGTCAGCTTTTTAAGGCTTTGAAATAAAACGTAGAAACCTGGAAGAAGAGAGAATGGGAGCTCTTAACAGTTCAGAAAAAAAGAAAGAAAGAAAAGAAGAGCGTAGAGTGCCAACAGAAGATGGGAGAATGCCAGTTCTGAACACTTCGAAAAGAGCGAGTGCGGAGAGCGAGCGAGAAGATGAAGAAAGAAATTCAAGGTTTTTGAACTGAAGTTTCAAAAAGAAGTCCCGAGGCAGATGAAAATATCCGGCTTTACCACCCTCCCCGCCCCCCCCCCTACTTCTCCCCAGCCAATAACTCTCACCCTCCCTCTTGCAGGAAACCATCACGCACTCCCGAACGGCCATTTATAAGCCCAGATGAGAAATGGACTTTTCGCGAGGACCGTAAGTCCAGAGAGCGGAAATGTCGATCTTCTGAGGAACCCGCGGGAGAAATCCGAATGGGTGATGGGCGCGAGGTTATTTGTGGGCGCGATGGGGGAGACTCGGGTGTATTGTGGGTGGGCGGGTGGGTGGGTGGTGACGGGCGTGCATGGGAAAAGGGAGGTCGTGGTTCGTGGAATTTTCGTGTCTGTTTTTTACGTTTTCTCTCGTTTCCATGTCTCTCTCTCTTTTTGCGTTTTCTCTTTTTTCATGTCTGTCTCTGTCTCTCTCTCTCATTCTCTCTTTCTTTCCGCCCCACCTCCCTTCCTTTCTCCCTTGCTCTCTATTCATTTGGTCGTCCTTTCTCTCTTCGTCTCTCTCTCTCTATCTATCTATCTATCTATCTATCTATCTATCTATCTATCTATCTCTCTCTCTCTCTCTCTCTCTCTCTCTCTCTCTCTCTCTCTCTATGGTCGGATTTTTTTCGCTTTCTTTCGCTCTCTTAGATTCCCACTCTATCTCCTTCCCCATATTTTCGTAGTCTTTGAAACGTTCCATGTGTGTGTGTGCCACCTTTTCCCTTAAGAACTGAATTTTAACCAGTGTGTCGTCCACAAGTGGCACTCCTTTCAATACATACATTTCAACCCCAGCAAACAGCGTTGGTCTTACAATTCAACTTGAATCCCGAGCGTACTATAGCCCCCCCCCCCCCCCCCCCCCCCCCACTCCCCGCTGCCCAAATCTCGTTCACGTTTTCTTCAGCGATGACCAATTTTGTCTCTGCCAGTGGGGACCTTCGCCACATTTCCCCAAAAAAGTGATAAATTTAGAGAATAGCACACTGCAAAGAAACCTATATGGCATGAATCCTTTGGCGATCATCACTTCATCGTTCACCTATTCATTCTTTTCGTTCACTTCATGTTTTCTTTTTTTTTCTTAATTTTTTGTAGATAATTCTGGAGAGATATTTCCTTTATTTTAGTGTGAAGTGGAGGCATTAAGGAATGGCACCTGATGATGATAAAGCTGATAATGACGATAATGATAATGGTGACAATTATAATGCTAATAATGGAAATAATAATGATAAGTGTAATAATCATAATAAGAAAAACAAATATTATTATTATTATTATTAATATTATTGTTGTTGTTGTTGTTGTTGTTATCAACATTATTACTATTACCATTATCTTTTTTTTTATTATTATTATCATTATTATTGGTTATAAAGATCATACTGATAATGATAATAGTAATTATAATAAAAATAATGATAATAATATCATCATTGTTATCATTATCATTATAATATTCATAATAACAACAATAATACTGATGACAATAACAAAAATAATAATAATATGAATGACGATAATGATAATGATCATGATGACAATACCGATAATGATAATAAATATAATAAATATAATAAGGACACTGATAACATTAGTAATCATTATAATGATACCAATAGTAATGAAAATATTAATAATAATGTAAGAATATTTTATGTCAAGAATTCTGACTGTTCTCTGTATACACAGGTGTATATATAGTTACATGTGGTTGAGGATATTGGGGTTCAGTAAAATATATATATATATATATATATATATATATATATATCATATATATAGAATCACTTCCACAATGTCATTTCCACAATGTCACTATGTTCACCTTAATTCACTTTTCGTATTCGCACTTTTCTATGTTTCAAAACGTTCGTTGATGTTAACTTCACGCCTTGCAATGTCCAAGCCATTCTCGTGAAGTTGCAGGATTCCAACATGCACTGCCTTTAGGGAAGGGTATTTGAACTAAATGTTTATTTCTCAACTTAAATACGTTTAATCCACTCATACATTTACAAACAAAAGTAGGTTGAGATTCTTAAGGTAATGCGTTGCATATTTATTAATCAACTTAATAATAAAATTAATAACAATAACAACAACAATAATAGTAATACTATAGCAATAATGGTCATATTATCAATTAACTTCATAAGAAAATTAATAACAATAACAATATCAATAATAGTAATACTATAGCAATAATGATCATAGTAATAGTGTAAAAACGAAAAGAAAATAATAAGTAACTGAATTATTTGTAGTCACATTCTGATTAGTTTAAACCAATGTTAATACTTTTATCCCTTTGGATATGTACGTGATGTCAATGTGCATGCATATGTATATATATGCGTATGTATATTCACATACACACACACTCAACCACATTCACACACATACAACCATACAAACAAAAAAACACAGACTTAAACACACTCACACACACACAGACTCAAACACACATACACTCACACACAGACTAAAGATCAAACACACACGAGTAAGACACACATGTAGTAATCAGTCTTCCGTCTAAAAGTAGAAATCATTATTGCGTTCCTTTTAACTCTAACACGTCGGCATGATCATTAACCAACACATTGTGCGCAAGCTTCAAGCACGAACATGATTCATGATTTTTGGTTCACTGATTCTGTGCAAACATGCTGATTACTCACCTAAGGAAGCACATTCATATGAAACATACATGTATTCAGACGTGTAAATGCTATGACACATATAGACACATACGCACGGACACACACGGTGTGTGTGTGTGTGTGTGTGTGCTTACACGTGTGTCTTAGCATTTACATATATGTTAATACATATATATTTCAAATTAATGTGCTTCCTTAGGTGCGTAATCAGCATGTTTGCACAGAATCAGCGAGCCAAAAATCATGAATCATGTCATTCGTGCTTGAAGCTTTCACACAGTGTGTTGGTTAATGATCATGCCGACACGTTAAAGTTAAAAGGAATGCATTAATGATTTCTATTTTTAGACGAAAGACCGAATCTGGCAAATTAACATGCAGTCACAAAAACAAATGAGAGTAGTGAAACGATAAAAAAATAACTCTCTTTGTCAGAATACTGTAGGCAGACTGGCACTAAAAAAAAAAATTATCTCTCTCTCCCTCTCTCTCTCTCTCTTACTCACACATGTTTGTATATTATATACATATATATTTATTTATTTTCTTTTATATGTGAAGGCGTATGTATATATATATTTTTATATAAACATATATTATATATATATATATATATATATATATATATATATATATCTGTGTGTATATATGAAAATACACACACACACACACACACACATATATATATATATATATATATATACATATATATATATATATATATATATGTATATATAAGTAAATGTGTATATATACATATATATGAATATGTGTGTATATATAAATAGATACGTGTGTGTGTGTGTGTGTGTGTGTGTGTGTGTGTGTGTGTGTGTGAGAGAGAGAGAGAGAGAGTGAGTGTGTGTGTGTGTGTGTGTGTGTGTGTGTGTGTGTGTGTGTGTGTGTGTGTGTGTGTGTGTGTGTGTGTGTGTGTGGGTGTGCATATACATATTAGGCTTCGTCAAGTTTTAATTTGACTATTTAAATATGTGTGTGTTAAATATATGTATGTATAAATACATATATATATACATATATATACACACATATGTATATATACACATATATATGTATATATACATATATATGTATATATATGCATATATATATGTGTATATACATACATATGTGTATATATGTATATAAAGATATGTATAAATAACTGTCGCGGTGGTCTAGTGGTTAGAGCACTGGGCTCCGACCCTCATGAGCCCGAGTTCAATTCCCCGTCGCGGCGGTCGTAAAAATGCCTACTCTCTGATTGCTGAGCCCGAGAAAATGACATATCGCCTTGAGAAGTCACACGCAGGAAGTCGCCGCCGTGACGCAAGTGTTATCGCGCCGCGGTTGATTAGGAAGGGCATCCAATCAGGCAAGGGTGACACTGCCATATAACCTCTCAATAGTGAATTGAGAGAGGCCTACGTCCTGCAGTTGAATGAATGGCAGTTAAAATAATATAACATGTTAAATATATATAAATATGTGTATGCATATATGTATATAAACATACATAAACACACAGACACACATATAATATGTATATTATATATACATACACACATAAATTTGTATATAAACATATGTATACATGTATGTGTGTGTGTGTGTGTGTGTGTGTGTGTGTGTGTGTGTGTGTCTGTGTGTGTATGTATGTGTGTGTACATACATCTAAATCTATAAGCATATACGTGAGTGTGGAGTGGGGGGCTTGGGGTTCGCGACATGATACTGACGACTCAAGGTAATGTTAGCAGCAACTATAATGATAATGATTATCATAATGGTAATTATGGTGGCAATGATGATAGTGACAATCATAACAATGATGATGATAATAATGATTATAATATTACCATTATCACCGTTTTTTGTTGTTTTTTACTATCATTATCATCTGCATTATCATTATTATCATTATCATCATTATTATAATTTTTGTCTTTAATAAAGCCATTTATTTTTTTTCATAATTATTATCATGTATGTTCTCATCATTACTACTACTACTACTACTACTACTACAATTATTATAACCATGATAGTGATCACTAAATAAGCCTTCATAACAGACTTTTTTCCCATAAGAAACTTTACAAATCTTAATATTAAGATTTAAGCTTAATAGTGATTAAGCTATGGAAATTATTCTGTATCTAAACAATTTAGTTTTTGGGTAAGGAAGTTACATACATGTAAATTTGTCGAAATAAGAATTGTAAATTTTATAAAAATCCCCTGAGCTCCACTGACCAATGAACAGTCTTGTCTCAAACGTTACAAGGCACCAGCTCTTAGTTAAATGAGTAATATACTATAACATTCAGCCAAACTCAGGAAACATGTTTTTTTCAGGATATCACAAGGCTTGTGGCGTGTAACCGATTCAATAAGTAAAATACTTTTTTGGGGCGAATAACGATCTTTTTTTGCATATTACTCGTGCTTGTCAAGTGAAGCATCACACGTGGAATTTATCACTTTATCATTGGAAGACAGACGTTTATTCAATGATCAATTGCAGCAAATATATCGCACATATATCATGAAAATTGCATGCTATTTTATTCCATGAACTGAGCGTCTTTGACAATGGGATTTCGTTGTTACATAACTGCCCTTGATACAAGTTTCACTCCGTCTTATAGGAAATCTATGCTCTTATTCAAAATAGATGTATTATTTCCAAGCCTTGGCAACGCGTTCTGTTGCCATCGTTGCCAAGGCTGTGAAAGTTTTAAACCATAAACAGAACAGTATTTACAGCCCAGTGTGACTTTGTAGTCATATGTTTGGAATAAAGGTAATATGTAATGCAGCTTGTGGGAAATTTTTTTGTAATATCGAAGACTGCTTTTTCACTAACTAGACGATGCTGAGGTGAAGCAATTATTGTAGATTTTATTTATCGCCAAAGAGAGAGAAATTCTATTCAACGTTGTATCGAGGTCTAAACAGGTACCTCGCATAGTAGTATTAAAGCACATATTGGTTTGCGATCTGATTGACATAATTACCGTTTTAATTTTGATTTGAATACTACTATAATATATATATATATATATATATTAGTTATTCTGTTCCCGCGAGTTACACAAACTAAAAAAAAAACTCTTCAGTCATGTTACATTTTAAATTGATAAATCATTCAAAAAGACAATTACCAACAGTCGCCAATAAACACCATGAAATGTTAATGTCGCTTGTAGCAGTAGCAGTTTCGCAGTTTTTTAATATATCTCTTAACATTTTACTTATATATTTCCATTATTTTAGGAATATTTTTCAATTATTTGAGGAATATATTTCCATTGATTCAGGAATGTATTTCTATTATTTGAGGAATATATTTCTGTAGTGTGGCTAGCCGCCACGCGCGACGTTATCTCTCGCGACGGCGAGCATCTTCCCCCTGCGCGCTTCCCTGGTCGGGAACAGCACTTTCCCATCACGGCGCTCTTCCACCTGCCGGATTCCACCCCCTTTTACTCGTATTTTTAGTGTTTTATCCTTGGTTTTCGTGTTTTTGGTTTGTTTTAGTTTGCCCATGTTTTGTACATTTTCTTTGGTTTTTTGTTTAATTTTAATTAGCTTACTTTTTACTTTTTTTAATGCAGTTCTTTGCCGGCAGCCCTAGTTTTAATTATCTGTGAGCTCCTTTGTTTATAATCATATAAATGTTTAAGTGATTAGGGTGACCATTTTTACAAACACTATTTTTATCTATTATTTTACTCATGTTCACTATTGCAATTGTTTTACATGTTTCTCATTTTAACTAAATTACCAAATATTTATAAATACGGGCAGGTTCTTATTTTTTCTCCTATTTATAAAGTTGTATTAAGTGACGTCACCGTCACCCCTCACCCCCCAATGGCCGCGAAAAATAAACAGTTCGGCAGAGACCGCAGCAGAGACCTGGTGTTTATTTTTCCTTATTTTCTTTCTGTGTGAAACCGGCTCGACGCCCCCGGAAGCTACAAAAGATAAAGTTAAGTCTGAGGCATATTTGACTCGCTTATAGGAAGGAGCTGCATGTGATCATGCTTTTAAATAATAATCATCGGTAATAGTTACGAGTGCTTTTCTTTGTTTAGGTTTTATGGTTTAGTTTTACTTTATTTTTTTACAGCATT
The DNA here is from genome assembly GCF_019202785.1 of Penaeus chinensis. Classification (NCBI taxonomy): domain Eukaryota; kingdom Metazoa; phylum Arthropoda; class Malacostraca; order Decapoda; family Penaeidae; genus Penaeus; species Penaeus chinensis. Next base: position 3,312,151 of record NC_061827.1, on the reverse strand, counting down.
TCTTCTCTTGAGTTTAATATTGATTTTTAAAGTGAGTGTTCATTTTACTTTTACCTTTGCTTTCTATGTTCTTAATCCATTTTTAACGTAATTCTTAAAGATGGTTTTAACTTTTTATTATTTCATTGTATTTCGGTTTTATTGTGCGACGGAGGGGTAATGCTGGAACAAACCCACGCCAAAATAAGCTCCTCTAGCCACGCTACCACCTCATGGGGCTTATACCAGGGGTTTAAATAAACCACTTTATTTGCGTAAGGCGCCCTTGGTCATGATAGGATTTTGATATGCCACATTTCCATTATACTAGGTATATTTCTATTTTGTTAGAAACATATTTTCGCTATTTTCAGTTTATATTTCCATTGTTTTAAGGAAAATATCTCCAATATTTTAGGAATATATTTCCAATATTTTAGGAATATATTTCCAATATTTTAGGAATATATTTCCAATATTTTAGGAATATATTTCCAATATTTTAGGAATATATTTCCAATATTTTAGGAATATATTTCCAATATTTTAGGAATATATTTCCAATGTTTTAGTAATATATTTCCAATATTTTAGGAATATATTTCCAATGTTTTAGGAATATATCTCCAATATTTTAGGAATATATTTCCAATGTTTTAGGAATATATTTCCAATGTTTTAGGAATATATTTCCAATATTTTAGGAATATATTTCCAATGTTTTAGGAATATATTTTCAATATTTTAGGAATATATTTCCAATATATTAGGAATATGTTTCTACTATTTTAGGATTATATTTCCATTATTTTATAAATCTAATTTCATTATCTATCAATATATTTTCATTATTTAGCAATATTTTTCCATTTATTTAGTAGTACACTATTTTAAGAATATAGTTCCAATATATTAGGAGTATATATCCATTATTTGCGTAATGTACTCCTATTTTGAAGTTATATTTCCATGATTTTAGGATTACATTCCAATTATTTTAGGAAAATATTTCCATTTTTCTTAATCTATTCCTACAAAATTTTTGAGAAGTCTTGGGGCTCACGACTTGATATTGACGACTCTAGGTAATGTTAACAGCGACTAATATTATCTTGGTAATTATGGTGAAAAGTATGGCACTGATGACAGGGACAATCATAACAATGATGATGATTCCTATATTACCATTATCACCGTCTTTTGTTTTTAATCATCATTAGCATTATTATCGTATTCATCATTATGATTTTTTTTTATCTTTATTATAATCACGTATCTCTTTTCAAAATGATTATCGTGTATGTTCTCATTACTACTCCTAGTATTACTACAATGATAGTGATCACTTTATAAGCCTCTTTAACAACTTTTTATTGCCATCAGAAACTTTACATGTCTTAAGAATGACTTACGTCTTTAGCTACGGAAATTATTCTTTGCCTAAACTATTTAGTTTACGGTTAAGGAAGTCTCATATAAAATTTGTAGAAATACAAATTGCAAATTTTCTATCAAATAATAATAATAATAATAATAATAATAATAATAATAATAATAATAATAATAATAATAATAATAATAATAATAATAATAATTATAATAATTATAATAATTATAATAATTATAATAATAATAATAATAATCCACTACTTCAGGAATACATTTGCATTTATGAATATATTTCCATTTTCTTATTCCATCACTTTAAGATTATATTTCCATTGTTTTAGTTATATATTCATTATATTAGGTGTATATCCATTATTTTATAAATATATTTATATTATTTTAAGAACAAAATTCCAATATTTTAAGGCTGTATTTCCTTTACTTAAGGAATAATATTTTATTATTTTAGATCAAAATCAGATCAAAATATATTAGGATTATTTCCCTGAACTAAAAAATATTTAAAATAAATATTCCCGTATTTAGTTGCCATTTAGTTGTTTTCTTATACAATATATCAATTGCGTATGTAATTTTTTGGTATTGGTATTATTATCATCATCTTTATTATTATTATTATTCATAGCCATCAGTGGTATTGAGAGACATAGTAATATTATCATCATTAATTATTATTACTGCTAATGCTGCCACTACTAGTACATGAAGGCAAACCCCTGCATTTCTTGTTTTCATTACCTTATCACAATTATTTTTCACATTTTTTCTCCATATTTTATAATTATAAATGTCGATTTAGCCATGGCCCCTAGCCCCAAGCAGACCTTCAGTGGTCAGGAGGGTGCTAAGAATCTAGGTTTTTGATCAATTATTTTTTTCTAAAATTTATGGTCTTGTTTTAACGTGGAATTATTTTGTTATCAGGTAACGTTGCTTTAACTTCTTAATTACATTCGTGGAGTTTACAGGAATTTGAATGAACCTGCAGCTAACTCGACAAAAATTTGACATTATTTGTTATGCTGAAACTGGTTTCGGACATTAGGCACACCTCAGAGTTTTAGTTTTACCTATTTTAATAAACCATTGTTGCTACATAGGAATTCCTTAACTCAAGCCAATATTTCAACGTTTTTAATGATAGTCCTTTTGCGACATGTAAACGCGGTTGTCATGAATATGTGGTTGCGAGTGTATTAATTTCGATGATTTACTGACTTCGCAACACACATCTTCATTCAAGAGAATGATAGAAAGTCGTGTTTTGTTTTAATAGGTGATTTTAATGCTCACCACCGAGACTGGATAAATTTAGTGTCCCCAACTGACCAACTGAACTCTAAGGCATTTCTTAGATGTAGTTGTGCATGAGCAGTTAGTCCGTTGGGCAACTCATAGGAGTGGTAATCTTTTGGATTTTTTGACTGATGTGAGTCCACCGCGCCAACTGGCTCTTCCGACCACCGTAGTCTAAGCTAAGCTAAGTCTTTTTAAAGCCTAGAATTGTTTGTGATGGTGTTTACCATTCTTTTCATAGCATTATTTGGGGAGAAGAATATAATGCTCCTTGTGTTGATAATGCTCTGAATTTGTTATTGTTGGATATCATAACGAGGTTTGCATCCAGCTACTCTCTACTTTTAAATCTCGTTCACATGAAAATGCATGGTATAATGAACGATGTCACCAAGCTTTTAGGGACAAATTTATTGCTTACAAACTCTGGTCTGCTGACTGCACTCGTTCTTGTTGGGAGAACTATGTTCCTATGCGAAATACAGCAACTTGTTTATATAGAGGCTAAATCTGAATATAATGCTCATTTGAAAGTTCTCTCAGAAGCGTCGCAGCCTCATAAAGGGTGGTCAGCATTGAAGCAATGAAGCCTGATGGTAGTGTTACCTGTAGCTCGATTGACAAAGCTACCTTGTAAACAACATGCATTAATTCAAAACAAGGTTTAGAAAATATTGAACTTCCTCTTTCATATTGCCAATTACCATGCATTAATTAATTTACCATCGGGTCCTCTGAAATCAAGTATCTGTTATCAGAATATGGTAGAATAGACCCTAATGGCTTGTTTCCTATGATTTTTAAAAGACTAAATGGTCAATTAGCCTCTAAATTAGCTGTCATCTTACTCCTTTTAGGTCAAGGATCATTTTTAGAGTGTTCTTGGTAATGTTACGTCTATTCCCAGGGGCCCACTACAGTTTTCACCCACTGATTATAGGCCAATTTCAATTACACAAATTTTATTCAAGGTTTTTGAATGTTTGTTGGTTAATCGTCTGTCGGTATGTTTGAAACCGGTTCTTCCAGAGGCCAGAAAGGGACTCGGCTTCAATGATGGTTGCTCACGTTGGTGCAGGAAATGCAGTCTACATGAGATAAGGGCCATGAATCAAGGCTTGTCTCTGTGGATTTTGGTGCAGCTTTTGACACTGTTATTCACAAGGGTTTGGTCTTTAACTTGCAGTCTGTTGGTGTTAGCGTTATATGATCTGGCATTACTAATAAAATGTTGGCATATACTGATGATACTTCTCTCTATGCTGATATTCCTCCTCCGGCAACCAGAGAAATAGTTGCTGACAGTCTCACTGTAGACCTAATGGCAATGTAATCGTGTTGCTCTTGGTAGTGCATGAAACTAAATCCAGTCAAGTCCAAGAAATAATCGGTGAATAATCTAAAGCTCTTAGGGTAACCTTTGATTCAAACTTACATTTGAAATGCAGATTAGGAATATGGTCCGGGCAGCTTCAACTAAGTAATCAAGTGTAAGAAGATTTATGAAGACAACATTACTTGTAGATGCTTCTTTTCTTTTATTAGGCCTCATTTTGACTATTGTCATCCTGTGTGGATTTTTGTTCAACAATCACAATTCTTATAATGCCATTAAATTTCTTCTATCTGGACACTGGGCATCGTAGGAATACTGGGGCTCTCTCGGTCTTACATAAGATTGTAATCGATAATTCACATCCCCTCAGTAAGTTTTACCAGATTTTTTATTAACCTTCAAGAGTTACTAGAAGTTCTATGACCCTTAATTCAATGACTTTCGATACTTTCTTACTACTATTTGTAGGTTTTAGAGTAGATTGCCTTCATGTATGGTAATTTCTCCGACACTTGAGAAGTTTAAAAGATCAGCTATGTTTTAACTATATAAATTGGTGATGATTTTCTATCTTCTCTTTCTTGTTCATCTGTGTTTTGATTTGCACTGGCCTGATTTTTAGTGTAGGCCTTAATATGCTTTACCATAATAATAATAATAATATTATATTAATTTACTTGTTATATACTTTACTATCATTTATTTACTTATTTTTTATGTATCTGTTTATTCATCTATCGCTATAAGTATATTCCTTTGTCTATTTATTAACTTATTTCTTTATTTGCGTGTGGGAGGGAGGGGGAGATGAGAGGATGGGGGTGATATAGCTGGGGGGTTAATTCGAGCTCGACAAACTTTTCCACTTGCCTGTATTAAACGCCAAGATACTTTTGTTAAGCTGTATTAAAGCGGTCTTTTCTCTCTCCTTTTTCCGCTATTTTCATTCCGGTTTCTCTCTCTCTCTCTCTCTCTCTCTCTCTCTCTCTCTCTCTCTGTCTCTGTCTCTCTCTCTCTCTCTCTCTCTCTCTCTCTCTCTCTCTCTCTCTCTCTCTCTCTCTCTCTCTCTTTCATATCATATCATATTTTTGCCTTGTCATAGCATTTGTTTTTCCATTTTTATCATCGTGTATTTTTTCTTGTTATTGTTGTTTTTTTATGCTTTATCATCAGGGTTAATACACAATTAGTATTATAGTTAAGGTAGTTCCATGCAAAGAACTGATGTGTGATAATAGTAAAAATAACAACTCTATTAAATCAGTAGAGTTGACCATCTGGCATTTCCAAACAATAAAGCGGGTTGAATATTGAGAATATTCCAAAATTCCCATATGTCTCTAGCAAAGATATAATTAGGCTCAATCAAGATAATACACATGTTTCATATATCCGTCAAGCACTTATGCAAATGGCAGCATTAGAAATCGTTAAGTAGTTAGGTAATGATGATATGAACAAATAATGATATCATTAATGATAATAATAATTGTAATGAGAATGAGAATACTACTACTAATAAAAACAATAACAAAGATAGCAGTAGTAATAATAGTATTTATGAAGGTGATGGTTAAGATATTGAGGAAGATGAAGATAATGATAAAACAATAATATTAATAATAATGTTAATGATAATGACAATGACAATGATGATGATAACACAAACAACAATACTAATCTTTATTATTGATGATAATAAACAAATACATAGCAAAACAAAATAATACTAATGAGGAAGACCATAATAAAACAAGAGTTTTGTACAAAATATCCGATCAATCAGGGAATTTGAGAAAAACGAAAGTATATTGAATATAATTATGTATCTATTCAGCAAAATCATTTGAATAATGTGACATATGACAATATTTAAATGAACTTAACTTACATGCTTATATATACATACATATGTGTAGAAAGACAGACAAGCTGAATTGTGACTCTTCATATTGTGATTATCATATTTATCCGTAAATATGATAAAAATCTGCTGAAAAAGAGAACGGGCTACGTGCAGTGGCCGAAAAAGCAGGAAAGGAAAATAGGAGAAATAGTGTATAGAGAGAAAAGGTGAAAAGGAGAAAGAGAAAGAATGCTACCGCAACAGACACTAGTATATAGGACCATGAATCATGAGCCTTGATGGAAGTAGACAGCTATTACTCAGCTGGTATTTCTGCCCAATAAAACATAAGAGATATGTTTCAGAGACTCTTCCACTCGGAGGGAAGTCTCTTGTGCCCCGCCGTAACAAATATCACGAAAGCTAGTCAGTGAAACTACGTCATAAATTGTGAGGACTGCAGTTTCCATTGGTGAGACTCGTATGAAAACGTCAAATGCTATTCAGCGAAGTTATATACAGTAGAAGTACTTCAGGGAGGCTGTTAACAATGCTATTGAAAAAAAGCAAGATAAATGGCGTGATTTTATTTGCTAAATTCATGGGATTCGATTCTCTACCAACCCTATATGTAAATGGGGGAATATGCAACAGTAACTTTTCTCTAATTCGAGGCATTTAGGAAAGAACAAACTCGAAAAATTAAGAGAAACTAAGAACTTCAGCCATGGGAGTGTAGCGTATGACCCAAAAAGAAAAGAAAATGAAAAGAAAAAAGTAAGTGAAGACCGGAGATAAAATATAAGAATTAGAACATATAACAGGAATGCTGCGCTGCTGGAAAGCTGGGTTAAGAACAAGAAATATAGAAGCAATGCTGCTATTTCACAGCCAAAGGGCGGGGTCAAGGGTGAAAAAGACCAGAGGAAAACTGCCAAGATTACGGAAAGGACATTGAAGTAAAGTGATAAAAAAAACGAACTGGAAATAGAATGAGTGCTGGAACAATTTCAAAGGCGATTGTGTAGAGGAATAAAATAAAGGTTTTCATGTTGAAAAAGACAAAAAATTCGACAGTGAGCAATATCAATGAACAACGACTTTAATAAAGGTCGGCGAAGCGCTTTGCAATCAGCAGGTCACACGGATACTCATGCACGTATTTTTATCCATATACGTAAATATGCAACTGATCTGTGCGTATGCATTTGTTTGTTATATACTGTGTATATAATTATTGCTTGTGTGTGTGTTTGTTTATCTATCTATATATCTATCTATCTATCTATATGTATATATAGATAGATGAATATAGAGATATACATACATGAGCGTATATGTGTGTGTATGAAAGTGATGGAGTTTGTGGGTGTCTGAGAGAGAGAGAGAGAGAAAGAAAGAAAGAAAGAAAGAAAGAAGTGCTTATGTGAAAGTGATAGAGAGAAATCTTTTACAAATTGAAATAAGAAATATTGACCGGATGAGCACTAACAAGGGGCGTCGTGTAAGGTTCATTAAGAATTTCATGTCTTCCTAGAACATTTACCAAAGAGCGGAAGGGAAATACCTTTTTGTAGCAAAACTTTTAACTTGATCGAGTCTGAAAACACATTCGGTACCTTAGTTATTCTCCGTAACTTTATTTTTGGAAGCTCAAAACTACTTTAATTCTTTGTGAGTTTAGCGGACACTTAAAGTCGCTCTTTTGATGAATGGAGTGTCAAGCCCCGTCGTGGAAAAACAAGAATCAGAAATATTGTTTTTGTTATTTTTCCAGATGTTTTATTATCATTTTCTATTGGATATACGTGATTAACTTGAGAATTTTAATATTTGTTTTCTCACGTTTTTCTGACATCCTTTCACCTCGTCTTCCTTATTTACTGAAACGTTTACTTTCTAACGCTTACTTTCTGATTCTATTCTGTTGTTATACGTACGCCATTGGCATATGTTTTTAGTCTTAGCGCTTACTTGCTAAAATGTTCTAGCATAAACTTTCTGATACATTTTACTGTTCACTTTCATATATACAGAGAGATAGATTTTTACGTTCACTCTCCCATTTCGACGTTAACTTATTTTAGCGTTTATTTCCACTCGTATCTAGTGTGGAGCATTGTCCCTGTGTGGCTATACTCACGTATTATATATATATATATATATATATATATATATATATATATATATATATATATATATCACACACACACACACACACACACACACACACACACATACACATACATACACACACATACACACACACACACACATATATATATATATATATATATATATGTGTGTGTGTGTGTGTGTGTGTGTGTGTGTATTTATATAAGCATATATATAACTTCTATATATCATTATATATATAAATATATATATATATTTATATAGTTACATCCACATTTCATATCGTTATGAAACATGGTTTTATATAGAAAATTCATACCTTATTCAGAGCTTACAAATATCTGAATCAAATATTTATATTCATTATCTGTACTGTAAACTTGTGTTCGAAAAATACAGCTGTATGTCACTCAACCGTACAAACATTAATTTACTTATGAAAGCATTGGAAAAATCTAATTACAGATTTTTAAAAAAAAAAGTCTAAAACTTGTGTTTGGAGTCATTTGTTATTATCAAAAGTAATTATCAAAAGGATGATCATTTTGCATTAGATCTCGTGTTTTTTTTTTTTTTTTTTTTTTAAGGAGTAATTAGATTTAATTTATGATTAGACTTGAGTTTAATAAATTAACTGAGCTGTGAATAATCGCGTTGGCTACATAATCAGATATTCGCGAGCTCCATGTGCACTTTCTAAATTAGTTTTTACAGGCCTAGAGTCAAGATTTCGACACTGATTTAAGCAATCTTTTCCTAATTTGATATATTGCAACGCCTAAGACCTAATCTATAAGAAAACATATACTAACTTCTCTTTTCTGCTTTTTTTTACCATAAATATCTTCTTCGTCTTCATTTTCAGTTTCATTTTTATCTTCCTCTTCCTTTTCATCCTCATTGTTATCATATTTTTCCCTCTTCATCATTATCATAATCATCTTCCTTTTTTCCTTTTGTCATTTAATTTCTTTCCCTCGTGTTTCATACATAAGTGAGAAACATACAGTTTATAAAGCCTTGGTTATGATTTTGAAAATTTTGTTATTATAATTATTGTGGTGGTTATTACAGATGTTGATGTGTCATTTGCAGTATTAATGTTGCTGGTAGTAATAATATCATCAATACCATCATTATCATCATCATTACCATCATCATTGCCATCCTCATAATCATTATCATCACCTTCACTATCATCACCAACATTACCATCATCATCATCATTAAAATCATCATTATTATTGTCATCCTATTCACCATTATCACCTTCACTATCATCACCAACATTACCATCATCATCATCATTAAAATCATCATTATTATTGTCATCCTATTCACCATTATCACCTTCCTTATCATGCTCACCATCATCATTATCATCATCATCATCATCACTGAAGCCCGTGTACAAATTTTTATTTTTACACGAAAAAAAAATCACGTAGTATCATATAACGTAATATCTGATGCGTTTGATAATGAAATGGATTTACAGATACTATAGATAATGGAGCTAATGTTTTTGAACGAGGCAGAAACGTATAACGTGAGGATATCAGGGACGGTGTATCATATTATCCATTTTTAGAAAATTGAAAATGCAAAATCAGTCAGAAATGGTAACGATATCCCTACGCAATAGTATATTCATTAAATAATGAAAATAACCGTTGGTTAGAGTATATGCATACTGAAGATCAGAGAGAAAAATAATTTAATGTGTGTGTGTGTATGTGTGTGTGTGTGTGTGTGTGTGTGTGTGTGTGTGTGTGTGTGTGTGTGTGAGCGCGCGTGTGTGTGTGTGTGTTTGGTAGAAAAAAACACGATGCACAAATAGCATTTATTTAAATTGAGTCATCAGTTTTGGAATCCTTCTGGATTTCTTCTTCAGGTCTGACGAGGAAAAAGAGAGGAAAAAACATAAGGGAGAGGAGAGGCAATGCAGTGAATACGGGACAGGTAAGGACAGACGAACGGAAGCGAAGGGAGGTCAGGTCAGGACGGAGGATCAGGAGAGTGGCCGTCATAAGGGAGAAGGCGGAGGATTAGGGAAGCGATGAGACTATCGGCAGGAGAAAAACCGCTGTTGAATCGAAACTAGGCAGCAGCTTGATTAAGGAGGATCCAACACTCTGCGGGCGTGTGCATCAGCGGACCAGTCCATTTTGGTGGCCTGTATCCCACTAATGGCAGAAGAGGGCGTTGTGGTTGTGTTCCCTGGATACAGCGTATTTATGTTGAGACAGACGCTTGGTGAGATTGGCAACTGTCTCGCCAAAGTACTGCCTATCACAGGAGGCACAAGGTGCAGCATAGGTGCCCACCTTTGAGGTAGAGGGAGGGATTGTGTGAACCAGGAGTGTTCACCTGGCGAAATATAAGCTTGCAGTTCAGAGGTTGAAAAGGGCGACGGAAATTGTATATCTCCTTAGCGTAAGGGCAGGCGAGGAATCTCAAGGAGAGGAGTCGTGGTAGAAGGTACGCCGCGCCCTGGATATCATGACGTCGAGAACATGTCAAGGGTAACTCAGTTTGGAGAACTAACGACAAAGAAAACCGATCTCTTCATCCAGGTACTGGGGATCACAGATGCGGAGGGCACAGAGAAACAGTGAGGTGGCAACACCTCTCTTCACATGGAGTAAATGGTACGAGAAGTGTATATAAACACCCCTGTGTATGTGTTTCTTGTATATAGAGAAGTGGTCAGGAAAGCGATGAACTAGGGTGTCCAAGAAAGGGAGCTTGTTATCAACCTCCCATTCCACCCTGAAACGGATGAAAGGAGATAATTCACCTGCATCAGGAAGTCCGTGAACAGGGCAGGATCATGAGGCCAGACAGCAAAGACGTCGTCGATATATCTCAGCCAAACCGAAGGACCAAGGGAGATGGAAGGGAGAACTTCATGAACAGGTTAGCCAGAAAAAGAGAGAGAGGAGAACTCGGGGCAAAACCGAACGTTTGAGAGTAGAAGCGACCCTCAAAGGAAAAGGAATGAGACTCGACACAGACGAATCAGCTGGAGGAAGACGTCGGTGGGCAGAGGGAGATGATATATATATATATATATATATATATATATATATATATATATATATATATATATTATATATATGTACATATATATTATATATATGTGTATATATATATTATATATATGTATATATAATACATATAAATAAGGTCGTGTGTGAATGATACGCTGTGGAAAGACAGTAAAAAAATAAATAAATGCATCTATATATATAATATATATATATATATATATATATATATATATATATATATGTATGTATGTATTATATATATAATATATTTATATATATATATTATATATATATATAATATATACATATACATATATTTATATATATATATTTATATATATATTTAATATATATATAATATATACATATACATATATTTATATATATATAAATATATATATATATATATATATATATGTATATATATGTATATATATATATATATATATATATATATATATTATGTACATAAACAGATATAAATATAGACCCCCTCCCCCCACACACACACATATTTATATATATATATATATATATATATATATATATATATATATATATGCACACATACTTTGAATGCTCGTTGTTCGAAATCAATAATATATATTCTCCGGTAAATGTGTTTTTAGCTGAAAGCACATCAAAATCTTACACAACGACAATCGTGTACACATTATGTGATATTCATTACGTATGAGCATCAAAATCATTATTCACGATTAGTTTCTAATATGGAAGGATATAAAAAAGCCGAAGATATAGAATACTGTAAGTTTTCATGAAAAGCACTTGGTATCCGTATGTATAGCGATTCTCAAGGCAATAACTTAGATTTATTAAGTTAAAAACAAAGCAATAAGCTATAAATTTCGGACAGTGTGCGCCTAATGTTGCAAAAATGCATGCCAAGCCACAAGTTGGCTGTTTCGTTGGTAAGCGAGACTAGTGGAAAGGAATTATTGCTCCCCATGTCTATTAAGAATAGTCTGAGAATATCATTATATTAAAACACGGTTTGATGAAGAACCTATCGATGATCACTGAGTTGTTGTTGTTGTTAGTGCTGTTGTTTTTCATTTTGCGCCTTTATAATATTCAATACTGGATTACTGGGCAGATTTCATGATTGAATAATTATCATAAGAAAATTAAAAGTGTTTATTTAAACTGACTTCACGCATGATTAATTAAATGTATGAATATGAGGATTCAGCGTGCAGCATGTGTGTATATAATATTATATGCAAAATGACGTCCATGGGGGTTTGGCTCAAACATTTATCCGTTGAGGAAAATGATAATGTGATACTCTGGCATTTTACCGAAGCAAATTAAATATATATAACGCCCCCCCCCCCCCCCACCCGTATTTCTAAAGTTAATGGTTATGTCTTAGAAAAATAATTTGCATAATATGTGTGGTATGTCTCTGCAATTACTTATTTTCCCCCTGCTCTTTTTACCTCCACGCCTCTGAACGACAGAAAATTATTTTTTGGAATTACCATATCTTCTGGCCAACACAGCAACACTCAACATCAAAAGGCTTTTAATGAAGACTGCTTGTCAATCTCAAACATACTCGGCACTGAGAGTCTACAGGAAGATCCACATTAATATGTAGGTCACAAATGCACCTAAATCTCTACCACCCATTAAAAAATATGCGTTTTTGTGTGTGTTTGTATTTTAAATGAACCTATTCAGAATCTTGTTTGCCAACATGTTCACGATCCTTCTTTTTTCCTATCGCTAATTCAGTCTCCTTAAAAAAAAAAAAAAAAAAAAAAAAAAAAAAAAAAAAAAAAAGGGAAAACACGAAAAACAAGAGAAATTATATTTTCTCTTCATCTAATTTAGTGAGATGTTTGAAGATAATAACAATTATTTTTTTTAAAATGACGAGAAAGAATGATGGAGAGAGACAAAGAAAGAGGAAAAAAGACCGGCTTCACGCCAACCATAAAATGGCAAATAACACGCCAATAGAACCAGGTAAAATATATCCCGAACTTGTAAATAAATTCACCTTCATGAGAAGAAAGGATACCGTGAGGACACAAAAGGTTTCTAAAGATGAAATCCAGAGGCAGAGTTACGACACAGGGAAATGGGGCAAGACATTAACCGTCGGACACACAAAAAAAAAGAGAGAGAGAGGGAGATAAGATGAAAGAGAAGGACAAAGAGAAGGTCGCGAGACGAGGGAGAGAGAGAGACGATGAACAGGAAGGACAAGATCGTGTGTTTGTAGGAAAGGGAGAGGGAGAGAGAGAGAGAGAGACAAGAAATAAGGCAATAAAGTCACATTATTGGGGGAAAAGAGAGAACGGGAGAGAGAGAGAAAGAGAGAAAACCCAAATGGGATATACGAGAAGGGTGCATAAGAGGGAAAGACAGAGAAATAAAGGACAGAGATCATTGGGATAATATAATTATATTAAGACTCGCCAGACAAAGTATAATATCTTTAAAATCCAGGAGTTTTGTTTGGCTCTCCAAGCTGTTGTTCTCAGTCCCATGGTATTGATTATAGAGTGACAAAGAGAACGAAGAGAGATTATATACACCTCTTTCTTGTCTGTTACACTCACACACTATACATTCGTCTCGGACGGTTTCCCAACAAAACAATATTTATCTAATATTAGAGACCTAAATGTATTAAATAAGGGTTACATTCTTACAGCTTGTAAACTTGAATAAGTAAATCAGATTATTTATGAGTTATTTCGTTTTAGATTTATAGTTTCTCATTCTTTTGTATATTGAAAAAAAACTGGAAAACTATTCAGAAATTCATTCGGATACATGCATTAATTTGTACAAGCTTAAACATGTAAAAGATTAAAGTATCAGAAAATGAATTCCGCATGTGTTAGAAATAGTAAAAGGAATTACTTTTAACTTTTAGTAGTGGTAGTCAATGACCCTATGCAGTTAAGATGTATTCCAAACCCTTTTTTTGTTTTGTTTTTGTTTACTTCTCTGTTCACCATTATAAATTGTGACAAAAGATTTTGTTGTTGATAAGTTATCTCAGAAGTGAATAAATAAGTACCATCTTGCAATATTTTCGATTGTTTGTTTGTTGAATGGAAAATATATATAACATAAAGATTAATTTTATAGTCCTGTATTTCACTTTTATCAAAATTAACTTTCCCCATGAAAATAGAAGAGAGAGCAAAACAGGAAATATTCAACTGCAAAGCATTGTTTGGTATGAAATATGCAAATAACAGAAAGGAAAATATCCTAATGAATATCTTAACTTAATCTGACTGGTTCTGAATTAGTATTCGCTTACAAAATACCGAATGTTTCATTTCTGTTTTTAAGCGCACGTGTCAATATCGAATAAGCAATTTTGCAATCTCACGGGGCCCTCGCCTCTGCCTCTCTTTATTGGAAAAGACCATTTTTATCAGTGTTATATCACCCTACCTCATTTAGAACCATTTATTTACATAAATTCTAATCTGAAACTCTATATGAACGTATTGTTGCTGTGATCTCATCGATGTCCAAATGGCCATTTTGATTTTAATAAACTAATGGACAATTCTTCTCAGAAGTAAAACGAGGAAATACGAAAATATATTTTGATGAACGTAAAGTTGCACGAAGAGATCAGGCTTTTGAAATTAAAATAGATATATAAAGAAAAGAAAGAAAAAACAACTTAATAAATACGTGAATAAATAGGTTTATAAATAAATTAATAAATAGATAAATAAGAAATGAAAAAAAAACATGAAAATTTGACGGAGAAAACAAGATACGGAGCTTGATAAAAGATAAAATAAATTAATAAATGTATTATTATACACATATAGGTTCTGCGCAGTTCCAGCTTAAATGTAAAATGAAGAAGAATGAAAGGGCATTTTTCCGCTAGTGTAAAATTAGACGAATACACAAAGCTATAGAAAATGAGAAAGCAATAGATAGGTAAGTAAATAATCAATACATGAAGTAATAATTTAAATATAACAACGAATACAATATTTGCACATTCTCATGTCAATGACAAATGAGAAACAGTGAAAGTACCCTTTCCTCGCCACCGGAAAATGAGACGAACGTTTAAAAAATAATAATAATAATAATAATAAATAAATAAATAAATAAATAAATAAACGGGTCAAATAAATTTCTATAGCTTTGTTTATTCGTCTTTTCTCGCCACCGTAAAACGAGACGCAAGTTAAAAAAAAAAGTAAGTTGTAAAAAATAAATTTAAA
>NC_061827.1:3284348-3291848 GCF_019202785.1 Penaeus chinensis | reverse complement strand
GTCGACAGCCGTCTTCTACAGAGGTAAAGAAATTGTTAGGTAAATAAATTAATGAACAGATACTTAAGCGAATTAATTATTAAACATAGAGATCGTGAGCACATGTAACCATTTTATGCGCATGCACGCACTAAAACATATACAGACACTCTTGACACAAACACTCACAAACAGAGAATATACAACATTATTTAAACAATATATGTGTGTGTGTGTTTAATATATATATATATATATATATATATATATATATAATATATCCACACACATTCACACACATATACATATGTGTAAGCCTCCGGGCTAGTACAGTGGTAACATGTCGGCCTCTCATCCGAGGGGTCGGCGGTTCGCGCCCCGCCCAGGCGCGAGAAGTTGCAATTGTCGCCTGGAGGTTACTGCTGTGGCTGGTATGGACGGTGGGTATGGACTAAGCTGAGTCAGCACCTGCTGACACACGTTAGCGAGTCGGCATTGGTCGACACAGGCCGGGCTCCCCTCTTGGGCATAGCCCGGGCGAGGCTCAGCTTCGCATATTGGACTTATCCTTATCCTTACATGTATATATATTTATATATATATATATATATATATATATATATATATGTATGTATGTATGTATATAAATGCATTTGTATATATACATATATATTAAAATCATGTTATACATTGTGCGAACACACACATATATGCATAAATGTGTAATATATATACATATATATACAAATATTTTTATGCATATATATGTGTGTGTGTGTGTGTGTGTGTGTAGTGTATGTATATAATATATATATATATATATATATATATATATATATATATATATATATATATATACATATATAAGTGTGTATATATGTTTATATATACATATATCTATGTATATGTATATATATATATATATATATATATATATATTTGAGTCGAATTCCAGTCAGAAGAGGTGATGCAAGGTTAGGGAATATCGAGATCCCATCACCCAGTAATTAGACTAAATTCTATTAAAAAGCCCGATTTTGAAAAGCTCATTAACAGCTCAACCCACTTACCCGGTCACACATGACGCAAGCACTCCATTCTTTAATATACCTGATCGCATGTTTGTGCTAAAGTGATCTCAAACCTAATTACAATGCCATTAACACTAAAAGTTAAGATTTGTAACCTATATATTCTGTTGAAATAATTATGATTAGCGAGATATTTACGTAAAGTACTCAATAAGACGTTTGACAATGTTCCAATCTTAGTGATGCGTTACAAGGGTCGACAAGCAAGTATTTTCACAATGTCCGGGAATGAGAAAAAAAATCGGTTTACGGCAAGGAGCGCACGCACGCACACACACACACACACACACACACACACACACACACACACACACACACATACACACACACACACACACACACATACACACATATATTATGAAAGATGGAATAATGCAATGCCACACACACACACACACACACACACACACACACACACACACACACACACACACACACACACACACACACATATTATGAAAGATGGAATAATGCAATGCCACATTGGTATAGATGTATAACAGCCCTCCTTGATTGGGCCTCGAACCTAGTTCACTCCGGGTATGAAACCGGAGGGCCAGCTCTAAACCAACCATACCACACGATCCACTCAGCCTCCGGGATAGTACGGTGGTAGCGTGTCGGCCTCTCAGCCGAGGGGTTCGCGCCCCGCCCAGGCGCGAGAAGTTGAAATTGTCGCCTGGAGGTTACTGCTGTGGCTGGGCACCACGGCGGGTAAGGACTAAGCTCAGCCGAGTCAGCACCAGCTGACACACGTTAGCGAGTCGGCATTAGTCGACACAGGCCGAGCTCTCCTCATGGCTTCACATATCGGACTTACCCGTATGACCTACTTGTGTGGTATGGTTAGTTTAGTACTGGCCCTCCGGTTTCATGCCCGGTGTGACATAGGTTGGAGGCCCGGTCAGGGAAGGCTATATATATAGATAGATAGATAGATAGAGATATATTTTTTAAGGCATAGTAAGAGATTAAGCTATAGAAAAGATAAAAATGAAATGACCTTCAGTGAAGCGCGGAGGCCATGATATTACTTGCTCTGTAACAATAGTAAAACACTCATAGTTTTACTTAAATGTTCAGCGTTTCTAAAAAAGTAATGTTGGCATATTAATGAAAACTATTACTTATTCAAGCGTTATATTTTATGATTTATTAGGACTTATGCATGACTGAGTAGATTTCTGAATAATTAACAGTAGCCCCCTTATTAAGCGATGTCATGCAGTAAATGTTTCGGCAAATGTCATGTCATTTAATTTTAGTTGCATATGTATATATGTAATTATGTATAAATCTTTATGTATTTATAAGTATAAGTATTAGTACAAGTATAAATATGTGTGAGCGTAATATGTAGATATAGATATAGATAGATAGATATAGCAATAGATAGGTAGATAGACAATTTTGCGAGTTTCATTCTATTCCATTTTCTTTCTTTCTTTATTTATTTATTTACTTATTTTTTATTTTTTTATTTTTTTGTGCCTATGAGATTACAGAAGCTGACACTTTTCGGTTTCCTTTAAATATGTTTTCAAAGGAGAGTATTGTGGGTTTTTTTCATTTCATTTTGGATATCCAATGACAAATACCGAAAAACAGTGAAAACGGGCTTCGGACCCTTCACTGATCTTAGTTCTAGCCCTCCCTCAGTCTATCCCATATTCATTATTAAGGACCAGGAAATAATATTTTGGCATTCTTTCCCTCATCTTACATGGATACTAAAGACATCAGGCGTACTTCACTACTGTCCATTATCACGATTTCCTTGTCCGCTCTGTAGTGAGGAAATCATCTGGACATCAAAAAAATATCCATGTACTGTAATATACATAAACCATAAATAATACAAAAGTCATAAGATTAAATATGATTGACACACAAATTTGCCTTACACTCAAATGGTACATGACGTGAATTAGATATACATACAGCTTCTATTGCTCTTCCATCCTTCCGTCTTATAGAATGTCTAGCTTTTCCAGGTATCGGGTGTCAAACTTCTAATAGTTTTTATACCTTTGTAGGAAGAATTTCATTAGGTCAGTGAGGGATCCATGAGGTTTATTCCACGTTTAACACCTGGGATGCTCACATTAGCCAGTTTGGCCTCGGTCGCCATCTGAAAATGTCAAATACAATTTTGTTATTAGTATGTGTATGAATTATTATATTGACAAAATCTATTATTTGCATACATAATTTTATAGTTTATGCTTATTTCATAATGTTTAAGGGTAAATTCCACAACAAAACTGAAGTAAACAATGTATGGAAAAGACCTTAACAAACGGAAAAAAAATTCGAGGAGAGGCGTGTCTAGATCCTTCATCCGTAGCATTTTTTTTTTTTTTTTTTTTTATCGTTTCCCTTTAGTATTAAATAAACTAAAATGTGATTAGGTATTATTCAGCCTTCCTCTACCACAGTCTTTCTTTCCTGTTTACAAAAAGTTATTAAAGAATTATCTAACTACTGTGTAATAGCAAACATAAAACGAAACACAAGAACAGTTAACACTGGAACACAAAGAACAGAAGAAAAAAGACTCTCACGTATAATATAACTTAAATCCTTTAAACTCTGCATTACTGTACATCACAACTTGAGTCCATCAGCCCAACAGCGGGTTCATAAAATGAAAAAACAAAGAAATAAATCAGTTAAACTAAAAAAAGACTGAGTAAAGAGTGTAGATTATAGAAAAAAAACTCATAAATATCAAAAGTTTCTCTTTTTATAATTCACTCATTTTATTTTCAGTGGACAAATAAAAATAAAAACAAAGGCACCGAAACCGGGCAGGTGAGACTATCCAGTACTTCTTCCCGTTTTGTTGTCGCAACTTCCTCACAGCTGGGGGGATTTACGATATATAGAAAGCTGCAACCTCCGCCGTGGAGAGAAGGTAGACGCCGGCCTTCATCTCGAAAGGGGGGAAGTGGAAGGTATAAGTTAGGGAACCGTCGGGAATGGGTACAAGTGGCCCACTACACACCGACGTCCCTCCACTTGCCATTTTCACCACTAATCAACCAAAACTCCTCGTAGACTGCACTGAACACCAAATTACCATTAGTCCCCCACAGAAATTCCCTCACTCAATTAGAATCGATTCAACCCGACTGGTGTTCCAGAAAATACCTTTTTAGATGCTACACATCCCTTCTCGGGTTCTTTTGTGTCTCTTTTCCGAAATTCTAAGCCGCCTAAAAAATCGAAATAACGCAATTTACACGTGTACCTCAATTCAAAATTTCCACTTCTACACACATAAAGTACGTAAGAATAAACACTATATTTATTTGTATGTTATCAATACATAATACTTCGAATAAGACGACGTTTAAATAATTTGGTCATTTACAAAATTCCATGTTCTAATTAACACTGCAGAAAACAGATGGATTCCAAGATAGACGTAGAACACATGCAACCCTGACGGCCTCACGCTCATCCACAGGTCAAACCCTGCCCAAATTTAACCTATTCTAACCAAACAGACTTGAGGCAAGGCACACCTGACGAAGCATCTATATCATTATATGTTTCATACTCGCGTCTCTCTTCGCTTCGCCTACATAATAGCACACAATGTGTATGATGCTGTCGTACATAGTTATGCAGTACAGGTGCACTCCCAATTCCGTGTAAATGTCGAAATTCGTGTATGTCTCTTAGCTGTCAACAGCTGGAGTTACAATGTGTTCACATTCTTAGCGTTTTCTCTCTTGTTGATGCTTATCCATGACATCTCAAACATATTACAGGGGTTAGTAAAATTATAACACAGCTTCAGATATACCATAAATACATGCAAATCTCCTCAACACACACACAAAGCAGAAAAGTAATTACATCTGGTAGCGGGAAAAAAGCCAAATGTTACCAATTCAGGCCCTCTTTTATTCAAGAGCAGATCTAGGATTTTTCCAAAAGCACATGGATACATGTGACCAATTTGCATGCTATTCTTTCAATGTATTATCTGTTATATATATATATATATATATATATATATATATATATATATATATAAACAAAAACAAAAACAAAAAAATCAGGGAAATGTGATGCATAGGAAATTCTCAGCGCAATGAAAAGGTAATTTACAAACAGTAAATTACAAGAAAGACTTCCTTTACGAAAAGGATTGCCTTCCTCGGCAGGGTGAATTATGCCCCCAATGCACCCATTCGACCAGGTTAACCTTTCGCCCACACAAATTTACCCTTTTCCTACCCTAAAGTTTTGTAGTGTACTACCTCCTCCCCACCCCTTCCTCTCCCAGGACCAGGCCCCCCAGCAGATGTAGATGAGCATAGGTGGCTAGTGTCGTAGAGACAGTCAGGTGAACAAACTCCTTGCATCAACTCGTTTGAGGAAAGGGCAGTGCAATAAGAAATATTTGACTATTATAAGTTATAAAAATCTTTTTAATGCAAAAACAGTACTCAAGCATAACTGATGTTGTTATGTTATATCTATTATTGTCTGATTCTACTCTATACATAAGAATTAAATGAAATGCTTCAAAAGTTTTGTTATTACACAGCGAGTTTAACACTATCTCTCACAAATGGGTTTTCCATCCTGGTGAATAAATATACCATTAACGGGATGGAACCACTGATTCCGTGTCTTAAGTCTACGTCGTTGATTGTGAAGCAATGATAATAGGAGCGTCTTCGCTTTTCTTGGAAAGCACCATCCCCATACCGCCAGTGTTAGATTACCCCTGACAGAGTCGCATTTTTGAGACGTTTGCGTGTCTGATACGAACGTTTTTTTCAGTTTTTGGCGTCGGAACATAGTCTGTCTCGGAATATTTTGCGTCGGGTTCTGTCTGGGTGCGGCCTCGTGTCTGATTCTAAAGACGAGGATAGATATTCGATTCTCGACGTATACCTGTTAGGGTATATTCACAAGCTCTAAGGAGCGTAGACGAAATGTACGTTACACACATTTATATATACATATATATGTATATATATGTATGTGTGTGTATGTATGTATATGTGTGTGTGTGTGTGTGTGTGTGTGTGTGTGTGTATGTTTGTGTGTGTGTGTGTGTGTGTGTGTGTGTTGGGTTGTTTATTAAATAGGATCTTAACGTCGAGGTTTTGCTTTAGGCGGCACTCCACTGATAATTAACTCATTTATCATTTAGTTACTATCTTCACTGATTTGCTTAAATAAGCGTGTATATACATATTTTGTTTCAAATATATCTATATTTATATATGCGTCCATGTGTGTATATATGTATGTATGTATGTATGTATGTATGTATGTATACATACATACATATATTTGTGTGTGTCTGTTTGTAAGTATGTATGTATGTATAATACATACATATTATTTGTGTGTGTGTGTCTGTTTGTATGTATACATACGTACATACATATATTTGTGTGTGTGTCTGTTTGTATGTATGTATGTAAGTATAGATAGATAGATCATAAAACATTAATTGTTTCCTTATATTTTTTCATGTCAGATAACTTAAGTGAAACTTTTCTTGTGTGGCAGCCAGTGCAGAACAGACATATCGTGACAATGATTCATTAGCGGTCTTCCTCAAGCATTCATTATGCGCAGGGTCATCTAGCACAGACAGATCGTTGTAAATATACTGTAAGATATATATTGCTCAGTTTTTCCAAAAAAGATGTTCGTCGGGTCATTACAATTTCAGATCAGTTGAAGCCAGTGAACAACATTTTCAAAATAAAAGTCCATGAAATTGGCATCTTCGTAAATATTTGTTAACTGGAGTGTTAATGCGAAAGGGCTTTTATATTTACTGCAGAACCAGGCCATTTGCTCTCAAAGGAACGACGCTCAATTTCTTCCTTCTCGTCTCGTGTTTTACTCCCTGTGCCCCATTGCTGTCCTGTCTGGTAAAAGATGACTATGGAGTTATGGATTAATGCAGCTTCCGTGCCATTGTCAGGCCCTCCCTCCCCTTTCCCCTACCCTCTGCCTGCGTACCACCTCCCCCTCCCCTGAACGACCGCTTAGCTTAATGACTCGTCGTTTTCCTTTTCGGTCTTTTCGCTCGCAGAGGAAACAATGAGCACTTCCATCTCCTGGGAAAGTTTCGACGTCTCCACCTGCTTTATGACGCTAATCTTCGGCCATTCCGCAGTCTCCCGCTTGCTCTAATTAGCATTGCTATGTATAAGCACCTCGTTCCGACGATTAGCACAGAGGATGCTGTTCGTGGGAGATAAGGAGAAGATGCTGTTCCCGCTAGTCCGGTGATAACACCTTAATTACGGATCTCTTCTTTATGCAGGTGTTAATGAGTTCGCCGGAAGCTACTGGAGTTTGTGTGCCCAGGTAAATCTCGCAGATGTCTTAGCTACTAGAAGTGAGGATAAAAAAGTTCTTATTCTGATAAATTCCGGCAATA
>NC_061827.1:3274348-3276848 GCF_019202785.1 Penaeus chinensis | reverse complement strand
CATTACCTACAGATACGTGTATCATTATGTATGTGAAATTTCAGCCTCTTAGGTTAAGTGAAGTGGATCAGGGGAAATCTGTAATAACCGCCTCTTGTACACACACACAGAAACACACATATATATATATATATATATATATATATATATATATATATAGAACGAGAGAGAGAGAGAGAGATAAATAGATATTTGTATATATAGATATATAAATATTATGATGTATATGTTTATGTATGTGTGTGTGTGTGTATGTTAAATATATATATACATATATATGTATATGTGTGTGTGTGTGTGTGTGCATACACACACACACACACATATATATACTTCCATTAGTCACTATCGTTCTTTATTATTTATCCTTACAATCTGATCCCAGTCAGATATTTAATTCTTATGTTGTCACCCTTATTACATCAGAACACGCTATGTAAATTCAAAATATTTACACCATTGCAGACGATGTCGCAATGGTGGCCTAAATTAGGGGTGCTCAGAACGGAATAAGTTCATCATTCAATGTTAAATGGCTTATATTTCTTGCCCTGCCATGGTATTCTCTTTTTCCTTTTTCTTATAATTGTATACTCTAATTTTAGTTTATTTTTACAGTGTATTTAATTGCCCATTTAAGAAAATGACCCATGCAAATGCCGAAAATTTGTATTCTTTCCTTAGATCGCCCATTCCCTCGTCATGCTGTTATTTTTGTCTCCTTCCAGCACCCAATTATCGAGCCAAAGAGGCCTTTCTGCAACTTTTATCACAAGAAAAAAGTTACTACACATAATTTTGTAGTGTCTCGGGGAACCTATTAATTACATGTAAGACACGTAGAAGGAAAGAGGAAGGGGGGGAGGGGGGGAGATGTGTGGGTTGGGCGAGACAGTCGGGAGGGAGGAGGGGGGTATACAGAAGGGAATATATTGTATCGTTGCAGTCATTGATTTGTGATCAGTTCATCAGTCGATGAATGAATATTGTTACACAGTATTTATTTATGTGTACACTGTATACATATGTACATATACATTAATATATAATTGTGTGTGTGTGTGTGTGTGTGTGTGTGTGTGTGTGCATGCGTTTATCTCAACAGTCACTTCTCGTCTCATTCCAGGATGCTAACGTGATTAAGTGCCTTCCTTCCCTCCCTCCCTCCCTCCCTCGGGCGCCTGAAGGATGTGTGCCATCAGCGGCAGTCCTTTCCCTTGTATTCATTTCCACGGTGTGAAAAATGGCTCGTACACTGTCTATAGCTCGTTACTGATTTGCTTCACGAAACAGACCGTAACTTGTCCAAGCGATTTGCCTGCCTAAGCCTTTTATTCCACTTCCAAAAACAGCCAAATGTTGTAAGGACTCCGAGTTCAAGCACTTTGTAACTTAGGTTGAGTAAATAAGAGGATGTTCTTTCAAGGCACAGATTTCTTGCATGTTAGTTTTTTTGTTTTGTTTTGTTTCGATAATAAATTCGCCGAGCTAGACATGTCTCATTAGAAGGTCTGCATCTCTTTCGTAAAGGAGCTTTGTAAGTTTGTTTGTTTTTTCTTCTTTTTTCTTTTACTGTAATAGAATCCATTTACTTGATCAAAACGAAATGAAACGTCTAAATTACCTCTTGCCAAGATGCCTTGAATCGGTCTCCAGGAGAAAGGGAACGAAAATGGTTGGTGATTAATAGTACCCACGTCTGAAAAGATATTCGAGCGTCGCGATATATTGAATACTGTACTTGATTCCCCAAATCGATCATGTTCTAAGACTGATTTACGACCAACGAAGATTTATAATAAAACTGTTAAAGCTTCTAAGTCCCTGCCTTCGAACACAATCGAAAATTTTAATAGCGGAACCTTCAAAGGTGCTTCGAGGCAGCAATAAATCACTGACGGGAAGGGTCGAGGGCAGTGCTCGTAGGCAAGAGCTATTGCTTTCAGTACAAATACTTGGTACTGCATACCGAAGACGAAAAAAATATAGAATATTAAGTAAATAAATAAATGTATAAATATATATGTATAATACATATATTTATATGGATATATATATATACACATGTGGATATTATATATAAATATGCATATAAGTATATATGTATATATATATGTATATATATGGATATATATGCATATATGTGTATATATGTATGTATACATATATATATATATATATATATATATTATGTATTTGCCTCTCTCTCTCTCTCTCTCTCTCTCTCTCTCTGGATGTATGTATATATATATATATATATATATATATATATATATATATATATATATATATATATATATATATATATATATATATACGTATATGTGTGTATATATATGTATCTATATATATATATATATATATCCATATATATATAGATATATGCATATGTATATGTATATATATGGATATATATACATATATATATCCATAAACATACATATACATATATATACATATATGTATATATATATATATATATATATAGACTGCCGCAATG
>NC_061827.1:3259348-3261848 GCF_019202785.1 Penaeus chinensis | reverse complement strand
CACCAAAGATTTATATATCCAATGATTCACAATCTTCTTTTTCTCAAAGATTAACACTGTATAGACATTTTTCTATTTTAATATATATATATATATATATATATATATATATATATATATATACTTCAGTGTTTGCCTAGCTCCATCGACCGCAGCATCGTCAGTTTGTTGTTGCTCCAAGCAATTATCGAAGAAGTGTCGCCGACACTCAGGACAAGGTACCCGTTTCATTTTTTTTTTTTTTTTCCGTTTTTTTTTTTTTTTCAATGTGTGGAAACTGTAAACACACACAAACACACGCACACAAACTCACTCATACACACACACACACACATATATATAATTATATATGTACATATACATATATACATATACATGCATATATATATGTATGTTTGTGTGTGTGTGTGTGTGTATTGTCACAGAGACAAATTCAGTTTACCAGACCACATAGCAGGTACTGATATCCCCAGCATAAGAATAATATATGTGCTTATTGTGAAAGCTGCTTAAAAGGATTTTTGTAAAAGACAGCGGTCCCATGAAAGTTTATTCTATCGCATTGTGTACATGTTATTCAAAATGCTTTTTTGAATAGTTGTTTAAACCTCGTACGTCTTGGGAAATAATATAGCATATGTCATCAGTTACGATTATTGTCATTATTGATGTTATTAGTAATAGTATTAGAATTATAACAATTGTAATTATTATTATTTTCATCATTATTATTGGCATTACTATTAATAATAATGATGATAAGGATAATGATGATGATGATGATGTCGATGAAGATGACGATGACGATGACGATAACGATGACGATGACGATAACGATAACTATATCGATAATGATGATGATGATGATGATGATGATGATGATGATGATGATGATGATGGTGATGATGATGATGATGATGATGATGATGATGATGATGATAATGGCAGTAATAACAACAATAACAATAACAGTAATAAACAATAATAACAATATAATTGTATTTGCAAATTGTTTTAGGCATTTAATAAAATAAAAATCAAGGTTACATAGTCATAATTCAAATGGTACTAGATAAGGACAGTAATTTCTTATGTTTGAAACAATTATGAATTTGTTGTCTTTGCATTCCATAGCCACAAACACGCAAATACACAAACATACACGTAATAGTACTGTGATATACCCCCCCCCCCCTTGCCCACACATACACTAATAACCATTTCATAATAGTGGTTATACAGAGATTTTAACCTAGTGTTGCAATGTTGCTACTGTAGAGGAGACAAGGAAAATGTCACTTTTACCCTTTCATGTATACGTAGCAAATAATCACACACACACACACACACACACACACATACACACACACGCGCGCGCGCACATCAGCGTCATTCATTTCTTTGACTGTACCAACAGTCGGATCTCTGTACAAACAGTCACTAACTCTGAAACCATATGTGCAAGCAAAATTAAAGAAAATGAGCGAGTCAGCGCCACCTGTGCTTGGGTGCCTGTTATTAATCTCTTGCAACTGGCGGGATCTTAAGCAATTTTTTTCCCCAAAGTTGCTTTCCTGGTCGGACTTTGTACCATCCTTCACATCCTGTTCAGGCACTAACTTCACATCTCGTGTCGTGTCATCAGATCTCTCACAGAAGTTGCCGCGTCGTGTTTAACAAGCGAAATCACTTCTCCAACTTTTTAACAAGACTGTTTGTTCCAGACAAGAGGGCGGCCCGCGCCTGCTTGCTGCCCCTTCCGAGAGGCTCTTTAAACACTCCAAGAGGCACTCGGCTCATGATGGTAATGTCCTTTATCAGGGCCATGTGGGGCCATCGGCTCGCACGGGTGCCATGTGGAGGGGAGGGAAATATAGAATATAGGTTATAGAAATATATATATATATACATACATATATATACATATGTATGTAAATATACATATTTATACACATATTTGTGTGTGTGTGTGTTTGTTTGTGTGTGAGTATGTATGCATATATATGTATGTGTGTGTGTGTGTGTGTGTGTGTGTGTGTGTAAATTTGTTGTATTTACATTCCAGAGGCACATACACACACACCCGATATGAATGTATAGTAAATATGTCAGAGCTTATATAATTGTGATATAAAATGTTCTTCAGCACATCAATAACCATCTCAATCTCATAATAATGGTTAGACAAAGAATATAACCTAGTAGCAACGTTGCTACTGTAAAGAAGTAAGGAAAATGTTTAATATGTTTTACTAAAATATTTAATATGCTTTACCAGAAGCCATAAAACGATAAAATGCAATACACGGTAACATAAATTTAAAAGATTTCACGTAATTAAAACCGGCGATGTTTTATAAATACAGTAGTAAAAAAAAAAAAAAAAAAAAAAAAAAAAAAAAAAAAAAAAAAAAAAAAAAAAAAAAAGTACACCTTTTTCAAACGCCAAATCATTCATAATATAAATTGTATCATTGATAATATAATTGTAATAAATTGT
>NC_061827.1:3226848-3254348 GCF_019202785.1 Penaeus chinensis | reverse complement strand
ATTGTAAAAAAATCATTTTCTGTTGAGTGTGTCATGCAAGACTCATGAGGGAATCACGTGTTCAGGATATATTTTATTCACCGACTAGAGCCTGTTTAACAAAATGACTAAATGTTTTTTTGTTTTTTTCCTGACAAATATCAGAGTGAAATTTCCTTTAAGCCAGTTTGAAATTCAGATCTAGAAAATAAGATTATTTATCTCGTATTTCTTCCTCGTTCATTGCAATTCTATTAATAAATAGGTTTTCAGATTCTAAATATTTGTGATAAAAAAGTCATTAGGTCATTAGAGCAGAATAAATGATAATGTTTAAACAAGGGATCAGTTATTAGTATTGAATATTTTACTATTGTTTTTTGTGTAGGCAATGCTAGAACAGTTTTAGTTGCTCCATGATAAATTTGCATTGCATACTATTTTGTATAGAGTGATGTTGATATTAATAATGTTGAAATCAAAGACTGTCATAGTTAAATATATCGTGATTTATTTATTTCTGGGCATCTATTAAATCTAAATGACATCCTTTGCAATATTGATTATTTACAGATATGTGCCTTCTTGTTATCTCCCTATGCAAGACATTTACTTAGTTGTTGTTTTTTTGTCGGGGGAGGGCAATTTCTTCATTGTATTATTTCTTTCAATTCTTACGGTGATGGTGATGAAACCATGAATAAAAATAATCATGCCATAAGTCTTTGAACCGTAACAAAGTCTGATATTTTATATATATGTATGTGTATGTGTGAGCGACACAAGAGATGGCCTTAAGGCGGATAATGAAAGTGGCTTTCGGTTTTATTCGCTACTAGGTGATCAACATCTGTCCCTGGCTGAACAAAGGCAGCGACGGGAAGGCGCAGCCTTTGTTCAGCCAGAGACAGATGTGTGAAGCACCACCTACCGGATGTTGTTTATAGTGTGTGTGTGCACACACACACTATAAACAACATATATATATATATATATATATATATATATATATATATATATATATAAAGAAAGAGGGAGAGAGAGAGAGAGAGAGATGTGTGTGTGTGTGTGTGTGTGTGTGTGTGTGTGTGTGTGTGAGTTTGTGTGTGTGTGTTTGTGTATTGTAATGTTTATGTGTTTATATGAATAGATAGACATAAATAAACATATATGTAACGACAGAGCGACAGAGAATAAGCACCGTTACACTTGCGTGGGAGATTTTCTCGTCGTTGATTCGCCACGTCATTAAGAATCCATACATTCTCGGCTGTCATAGTCGCCCCTGGTTCCTGCAGGGGAAACTTTGGCTAAATGAGGGGCAGTGTTTGGCCATTATATATTTCTCGGAATATTATGTATTCTTCCGAATCTTTTTTGGTTGAACATTTACTCCTAGTTTGTTGTTGTTTATACTTAAAGGTTCGCTAATTCTTGTGTTTTAATGGTAATTTTCCTTGGTACATATTTATCTGCCTATCTAGCTAGCTCGCTATATATAGATAAATAAATAGAAATAGAGAGAGAGAGAGAGAGAATGTAAAGAAATGAAGGATATTGTATGTAAATATATATATATATAGAGATAGATAGATAGATAGATAGAAAGATAGATAGATAGATAGAAAGATAGATAGATAAATAGATAGATAAATTATATACACGAATGTAAGTATGTAGAGCGTCCCTCTTTCACACATTCTCGCGCTCCCCTCCCCCCTATATGTATCTTCCCTTATCATTTATTATTCTGTTTCCCCTTCTCTTCATCTTTCTCACTCACTCATTCATGCTCTCTTTCTCATTTCCCCTCTCTTCTTCTCTCTTATTTCCCCTTTCCCTCACGTTCTCGCCCTCTTCCCCCTTCTGTCCCCCCTATCTGCGACTCTTCCCTATCTCTTCCTCTTTCTCCTTTCTTTCCTACTTTCTCGCCCTCTCTCACCTCTTTCCACCCCCCCCCCTTTCCCCTCTCTCCCACTTTCTCATCCCTCCCCTCCCTCTTCCCTCTCCCCTTTCCCCCCCTCCTCCATCTCTCCCCCCCCCTTCCTCCTCCAACCCCCATCTCCTCCCCCCTCCCTTTCCCCCTCCTCTCCCAACCACCCTTTCCTCCCCACCTCCTCCTTCCCTCCCCCCCTCCTCCTCCAACCTCCTCTCCTTCCCCCTCCTCTCCCAACTCCCTCTCCTCCCCCCCTTCTCCTCCAACCCCCTCACCCTCCCTCCCCCCCACTCCCGCTCGTGAGAAATCCGCCCTCGCATTAAGAGGTCAGGCTGGTTACGCCGTGATGATTTCCCCGCGGAGGGCGTGGTTGTCGCTTTGGCGTTCCAGCGTGGCCAGCGGGCGACACCGAAGGGAGGAAGGGGGGGTGGGGGTGACTGTGAAAGTATTTGGGGGTCTAGAGGGGGAAGGGGGAAGGGGAAATGGGAGGGGGAAGGGGGTGGGTTGGGGAAGGGAAGGGGAGGGAAATGGGAGGGGGAAGGGGAGGGGAGGGGGAGGGAAATGGGAAGAAAGGAAAGGGGAAAGGAAGGAGACGAGTTGAAAGGAGGGGGAGGGGGGTAGGAGATGAGAGTAAGAGGGGGGGAAGCGATAAGAGGAAGAGGGGGGGGGGGGCAAGCGATACGGGAAAGGGGAAAGGGAGTCAATGTGATGGAAACAGAAAGAAAAAATCAAAATCACGTAGAGGGGAGAAGAAGGCGACGGGGGAGAGGGGGGGGGGGAAGAAGAAGTAGGCAATAGGGAGGCGAGAAGGAGAGGAAGGCGATGAAGTGGAAAAGGAGAGGGGGAGGGGGAAGGGGAAGCGACAATCTAGTGACTGCAACTGTATTCCTTTATAAAGTAAATGTTGGTAACGTTTGTGCCTCGAGTCAAGGCTTAATCGCAAACAGCATTGCGTCCGTATGTTTGTTTGATGATTAACTCGCATTGTTGGATGATTAACCCGTAGATGACTTTGGAAATACAACATTAAATTGTGTTTTGATTATTAGTCTATCCATTTTGATATTTGTTTGATGTAGATGTGTTTTAATAATATTTTAACACCTTAGATACTTTATATTTCCAGCTGTTCATACTTATTTCGTTTTATATTTACTTCACTTTGATATTTTTAATTATCATTTGTTATTACGCTTTTACATCAACATCATTATGAGGATTGATGATAAAAATGGATTACAATTAGGAATATATACTCGAACAACACTGTGCAGAATTATAACAAAATTAATAAAGAACATAAACACGAAACAATTACATACCAAGAATAAAAAAACAAAAAAAAAAGACGCAGCGGAGCGACTATAAAGAGTTGGAATAAAGGGGATAAGCAACTGGGAAGGAGAGGGGGAGGGGGAAGGAGGGGGTGAGGGGGAAGGAGGGGGGAGGAGGGAGATTGAAGCGCCTTTTGCGAGACCCCTACCCCCACCCCCAACCCCCTATCCCAACCCCCAACCCCCTACCCCCACCCCCAACCCCCTACCCCCACCCCCAACCCCCTACCCCCACCCCCAACCCCCTACCCCCACCCCCAACCCCCTACCCCCACCCCCAACCCCCTACCCCCACCCCAAACCCCCTACCCCAACCCCCAACCCCCTACCCCCTTACGGACAATCCTCCCGGGGGGCCTCAGTCATCAAGGACGGAAGGAGACGCTCCAGCCCGACGCCCTTTTCTCTGCTGCTCGTACCTTTGACCCTAAAATAACAAGAAAGGAAAGAGGATGCTGTTCTTAGCACCCGCATGCGGAGGCGGAGAGGAAATGGTCTCCAAATAACAAACGATTCGTAAAACTAGTTAAGTTCTCAAGATGTTTACGAATAATATAAGATAAATACTATGTATGTTCATATATGTATGTATGTGCGTGTGTGTTTGAGCGTGTATACATACACATATACATATATATGTGAATATATATAAATATACATGTATGTATGCATATATATACATATATATATATATGTAACACATACATATATATACATATACATATATATGTATATATATATACACACGCACATATGTATAAACATATATATATTGTAGGGGTCCGAATGATGAGCCCTACAAGAGTAGCATAGGTGGCGATCTTTAGGTGTAAGGCAGACAAACAAGATGTTACATACCCTTGCATGTTTGTTCATCTCTTCTTGCCACACTAGACATTCCGATGTTGTAACATGCGTGTGAGTGTATGTGTCCATTGGTTTACCTGTTTATTCGTCTCTTCTTGCTACACTAGACATTCCAATGTTGTGTTGTCTACCCCCTTCCACAAGAGTTATGCATTGTTGTAACACTGCCTTTCATCACCACCGATTGTCACATGGTAAGCATGTGATTTATAAACATCTTTAGACCACTGTAGGAGATGACCGGCAGACTCGCTGCGGGGAGCCAAGGAGCAACACCTCGCTCCTCGTCGCAGCCGCACTCCATCTTTACTATACAACAAAGGAATCAAGACATCTTGGTTGTCTACCTTATACCTAAAGATCGCCACCTATCACACTCTTGTAGGGCTCACCATTCGGACCCCTACAATATATATATGTTTATATATATGTGCGTGTGTATGTATATATACATATATATGTATATGTATATATATATGTACAATTGTACATACATGTATGTGTGTGTATGTGTATATATATTTATATATAGACCTACATACATGCATACATATACACATATGTGTATATATGTATGCATACATGTGTGTGTATGTCTATATGTGTATATATGTGTGTATTTATATTTTTGTATGTATATATAAATATATTTATATATGTACATATATGTGTATATATAGTGTATAAATATGTATAAATATATACATATATATATGCATATATATGTGTGTGTGTGTGTGGGTGTTTTATATGTTCATGTTTATATATATACATATAGATAGATAGATAGACAGATATATAGATATGGATGTGTATATATATTGTATGCAGGCATGTGTGTGCGAGTATTTGCAGCAAAGTGCGAAAATGTTTTTGTCTCAGCATATGATCCTATAGAGATGGTTCAGACAAGGGAACACAAAATGCATTGTTTACAAGACCTGCCGACTGCAGCCAATGCGCCGGTCAGTCTAGAGTTATGATGTAGGATCTGCTACGGTATCGTGGGTGACTGTGAACAATAACAGTAAATTATTCAACGGATAATATTGACGCATGAGCTTGGCTCTGGTCGGCTCCACCCGCTGCCTTGTGATATGTGGGAGTCTGCCGGGACAATATTGTGTTCCCTGAGACATATTATCTTCAGCAAGCCGGCATGAGCTGACCACACAGGAGGTGGTGGCAGTGGTAGAGAAGGAGGAGGGGGAGGAAGTGGTGGTTGTGGAAGAGGAGGAGGGGGTGGTGGGGGGAGAGGAGGAGGGGGAGGAAGTGGTGGTTGTGGAAGAGGAGGAGGGGGTGGTGGGGGGAGAGGAGGAGGAGGTGGGGGGGAGAGGAGGAGGGGGAGGGAGTGGTGGTTGTGGAAGAGGAGGAGGGGGCGGTTGGGGGAGAGGAGGAGGAGGTGGAGGCGAGAGGAGGAGGGGGAGTAAGTGGTGGTTGTGGAAGAGGAGAAGGGGGTGGTGGGGGGAGAGGAGGAGGGGGTGGTGGGGGAAGAGGAGGAGGAGGTGGGGGGGAGAGGAGGAGGGGGTGGGGGGAGAGGAGGGGGTGGTGGGGGGGGAGGAGGAGGTGGTGGCGGTGGTTGCGGTAGAAGAGGAAGAGATGATGGTAATTGTGGTGGTATTTATAGGTAGAACACAGAGAATTGGAGGGGGGGGGGACAAATAAGGAGCATGAGAAGAAGAGAATATTTACATATAATGGGGACTTGATAGCATTATTATAATCGATGTGTTCATATGAATGTAAACCGATCATGCACAGGACCCGTACCCTCATTTCGGAGTTTCCTATTTATAAAATGATTTTTTGAACATGAAATGAGCAGGAATATTAATGCTGCTTTTAGCACACGATGAAACGGAGATAATCTTTATTTTGCCTATGAAAAAACAATGATTAACGCGCACTGTAAAATTCTGTTCCATCGCCGGGTATCAATTGGGAAATGTTTCGATGCTATTTTGATTAGGCTTCGGTGATAATGAAGCAACGCAGTTAATCAAATCAGTATTTCGTATCAAACCTATGATGTAACTGCTCCTAAATTTTAAAAAATGCGTCATTTCTCACACGGGGAAAATTATCTAAAAAGAAACATAAAAAGAAGTAAAGGAAACATTTTCTTGATTCTAAAGTGGATGATCATCGAATGTCTTTTCATAAATACCAGAAATCGTAGCATTTTTAGTTCGTTCACATCCATTTGCGTGGAATTATTTCGATAGCACATGGCATTAAGATAATGTGCATTAAATGATCTTTATTCTGACCACACGACCTTTTATATTGTGATGAAAGTGTTTTCCTGTTATATCTATCTTATCTACTTCCACAGAATACTTTCTTAAAACCTTCGCCTCTGAACAGGACAGGATTAACAATATCATTCCTAGCAAGACAACTGGATTAAACAATGACACGAAAAGTAAAGACAAAAATCAACACCAGAGAAAATAGCTTATAAAATCACAGAAAATATACAAAAATTGTATTGTTTTATATCTACACTTTGCACACAGAGACCAGAGTCATTTTATACTCCACAGCTGCAACAAATGTCAATGTTACTTCCGCGTCAAACTTTCAAAAAATATGTATGTTAAAATATTTGACACTCAACAGAAGAATCAGATAAGCTATCTTTCTATCGGTTTTGAGTTTCAAAGAAATAATAACGCATGGTAGAACCTTTTTAATCCTTTTAAGCATCTGTTGCTAAAACTGGCTTATTCCACGATTCACGCGAGAGATATATTGTAGCAGCCAAGTTCGTTTAATGAATAAGAACAAAGCTGGACTTTAGCTTTTCTCTTTTTCTGATGTGTGTGTGTTTGCTTGTTTATTTGTGTGTGTGTGTCTGTGTGTGTGTGTGTGTGTGTGTGTGTGTGTGTGTGTGTGTGCATACATGCATATATATATATATATATATATATATATATATATATATATATATATATATATATATACATGTAGTTAAACATATAGGTAGGTAATTAGACAGATATGGATATAGATTAAGATTTCATATAGACATGCATTCACACACACGCATATATATATATATATATATATGTGTTTGTGTGTGTTTATATATGCATGTTTGTCTGTATGCCCATATACACCCCATGTGTGTATGCACTATAAAGAAAACAGGGTTAATATTTAAACACCGAAAAAAATGCTTTAAACTTGCTCCGAAGACGCACGCTACAAAATGCATCGAAGATAAAAAGAATAAGAAAACAGGATCTCACAGGCGGAAGTTAAAACAGACTCCGTCATACATTACGAGCATATTTTTTCCCTTCCACAACAGTGCGAGTTTCCTGCCTCACCCAAGGCATAAACTTCACCCATATTTCACCCAGCAAATACCGCCAAACTAGGCTGGCTTTCTTCCCTATTTTTCCATTTCTTTGTTCTTTCTCTTTCGAAGTATTTCTTCTTCTTCTTTGGTATGCTTTCTTGTGCTTAATTACACTTTTTTTGTGTTCTTTTAGGTTGTTTTAGTTCTTCCTGTGGATCTTAGTAATGAAAGTAGTGTGAAAATCCATCGACAATAACTGTGGTAATAACTAGAGAGGTCATTGAAATATTCATCTTTGCAACGGCACCAGATAATTCATGTACATATTGTGTATATATAAATGCACAATTTTTTTAAAAATCAACGATAATACCGACGTGATTAATATTCATTTTATCTACTGAACATTTTCTGCCGCGTCAACATTTAAGGGCATTAGTAGCGTATTCAAAATGCAGCGACACAGCATTATGAAGTTTATTGATGAAAAAAAGGTAGAAATAAGTGAACGAAGAAGAGAAGGAAAAGGAGAGAGGAAAAGAAAAGACCGTGCAAAATTTGTTGAGGCGAGGACTAAGGACCAAGCTAGGGCTGATCCCGTACGTTGGGCTTACGTCTCCGTCTCCTAAGCCCCCCCCCCCCCCATGACGACAACGAGCAAGGTATTAGGGGGGAGGGGAGGAAGTGTTATTAATTGCTTCCAATAATTCCTTCTAAATGATACGTACTTCTAACAACTGTTTCCCATAACATCCATATTTCAACAGGGAGGAATGATAAGTAATTAGCTATGAGTGTAGATTAGGACTTTAATCAGATATTCAGATTGCAATAAAGACCTGACGATGATAAACTCTTATTTCATACAATAATAAAAGATCTAAACCAAATGAAATAGAAGGGATGTACTCAGAAACTCCCAAAGGTCATTAAAAAGGAACATAGATCATTACTACAAAATTATAATCCACCGAAATATGATAATTAGCAACTTTTTATATCACGCGTATTGCTAAGGTAAACTTGTGAGA
Organism: Penaeus chinensis; assembly: GCF_019202785.1. Classification (NCBI taxonomy): domain Eukaryota; kingdom Metazoa; phylum Arthropoda; class Malacostraca; order Decapoda; family Penaeidae; genus Penaeus; species Penaeus chinensis. The sequence goes on along the minus strand of NC_061827.1, from coordinate 3,245,894 downwards.
GAAAGAGAGATAAGAACGAGGAAAGGAAGAAGACAAAATGAAGGAAAAGGTGAGGGACTGAAGAGAGGAAATGGAAGAAAGGAGAAGGGGAGGGGGGGGGGAGGAAATAGGATAAAGAATATGGGGAGGAGAGGAAATGGAGGGTTTGAAGGAAGGAAAAGAAGAAATGGAGGGAGGAATGATGAAATGGAGGGATAGGTAAATAGAGGAGATAGGAAGGGAGGAAAAAGGGTGGGCGAGGAGAACCTAAGGTAGAAAGGAAGAAAGGAAGGGAAGGAGACCAGTTACTGAAGTGAGGGTCAAGTGGAAATTGAAGGAGAAAGAGTAGATAGAAGAAAAAAAAAGAGTCAAGGGGAAGTGAGGGAGGAAAGAGAAGGAGGGAAACAAGAGGTATCATTACAGTAAGCCTCCATTAGACTCGCGTAGACTTCTCGCTCCTAAGTGGCCAATTACGCATTCTTAAGTTTTCAGGGAGGCTAGAGTCACTCTACTTTGTGACCTGGGGATGGGGGGGGGGGAGTTGATCCTACTTTTAAGTCACTTTCTTCGCTTTGATCAGTTTTGTTGTTGTTGGTTCTGTTATGGTCATTGTACATATGTGAGAGAGAGAGAGAGAGAAAGAGTGCGAGAGCGCGCGTATGTGTGTGTGTGTGTGTGTGTGCGCATTTGTGTAGCGTGTGCGTCTGTGTACGGGCGTACGTGAATGCGTGTGTGTGCCTGCGTGTGATATGCACTACCAAGAACAGCTTACAATTAAAGGTAATAATAATGTCAACAATACTCTGTGAGACATCAAATGAAGCCCATTTTCTTGGCCTGCCTTGGGAGATTCGCCAAACCGGTGCTGCTTCCTTCAGCCGGCTCGGGATTTGCGCTAAAGGAGAAAGTGCCTAAGATCTCGCGGTGGTTTGCCAAAGGTATACCTCTGCTTCTCATTTTCCCCAGTCTCCATCAGCCTCGGAGAAAATCCTCAATTAACTCTCAAGAACCTCAAGATTTTTGGAGTTGGGAAAATTCCTTCTGAAAAAAAAAAAAAAAAAAAAATTCTCCTTTCTTATATTTTTGTTTCTGGTGTTGTTGTTATTGCTTTCGTCATCGTCATCATTGTTGTTGTTTTTGTCGCCGTCAGTGCTGTAGTTATTGTCGCTGTTGTTTTTGTCGCCATCAGTGTTGTTATTGTTGTTTTTGTCGCCGTCAGTGCTGTAGTTATTGTCGCTGTTGTTTTTGTCGCCATCAGTGTTGTTATTGTTGTTTTTGTCGCCGTCAGTGCTGTAGTTATTGTCGCTGTTGTTTTTGTCGCCATCAGTGTTGTTATTGTTGTTTTTGTCGCCGTCAGTGTTGTTGTTATTGTCACTGTTGTTTTTGTCGCTGTCAGTGTTGTTATTATTGTTGTTTTTGTCGCCGTCAGTGATTTTGTTATTGTCGCTGTTGTTTTTGTCGCCGCCAGTGTTGTTGTTATTGTCGCTGTTGCTTTTGTCGCCGTCAGTGTTGTTGCTTCCTTGTTCAATTGTTAGTCTGCTTGCTCTTTGTGCTTGCAAGGAAAGGGAAACAATGTGCCGCACGTTTCCTTACTTGTATGAATTATCAAAATAATTTCCGACAGACTTAAACGAGGAAGATCTCTCGTTATTGTGTTAATTGCATGAGCCCATTAGGTATTTCAAGCAATTATTTCTCGCTGTCTTGTTTGTGGGGGAAATATGCTGATTATCCTTCTTGCTTTGCTTTTATAAACGATAATTACATACATACGGTAAAAAATATTCATTTTCTAGAAGTAATGTTGTGTTTAATGATGTTTTAATGACCGATTTCATAGTGTATCATGGTAATCATGAATTTAGGCATATGAGAATAAACATAAGGATGTTTTTGTGTTTGTGTGTGTGTGTGTGTGTGTGTGTGTGTGTGTGTGTGTGTGTGTGTGTGTGGTCATGGAAAATCGATTCACACATATAAACACGCAAACATAACTACATTTTATATCCAGATATATATATATATATGTGTGTGTGTGTGTGTGTGTGTGTGTGTGTGTGTGTGTGTTTATATATATATACATATACATATATATACTTATATATATACACGTTTCATTTGTTTTAGGATACGTCGTTAAGCAAAGTGAATGATGCTTCTCTCTCTCTCTTCTCTCTCTCTCTCACTCTCTCTCTCTCTCTCTCTCTCTCTCTCTCTCTCTCTCTCTCTCTCTCTCTCTCTCTCTCTCTCTCTCTCTCTCTCTTACACACACACGGATATGCATTCATAAAAACATTCGACAAAAACAGAAAAAGGAACTATGTAGAAAAATACATTTTTTGTAACTATCGATATGTATATACATGAGTGCGTGTATGCATATCGACAATGGGAGACTATTAAAAGGTAGCGAACATTCAGAAACGATTTATCACTAGAAGCATCATTCATTTCGCTTATGCTAAAACAAAGGAAACGTATTCGCGCTTTCATATGCACGAAATCAATGTTTTCATCATATCGTTCAACCCTTCCTGCCTTGTTATCGTTTCAAGCGAAAACCTGTAAATATAGCGTTTGTTGCAGTAACTCTCGGGATGGAAGAAATAAGGGGAAAACCAGGTCTTTAATGTAAATAGTAACAATACAGCCATTGGGGTAGTCAAGGCATGCTAGCCAAGGCGATCGTATAAATCACATAATGTTTAACTTTAAAAGAAAACTTCAAATGTCAACAGCTTGTACTGTGTTCCATAAACAACAGTTTAATGATTATCTGATTCAAATCTGTTCCTTTTATTTAATTCACGTAATGCATAAGCTTGGTGCGGATTAGCAAAAGAAAATTAAATCTATAACATTTTTCTACGAGTTCCGTGAATATAATTCAACACATAATACTTATGTGCACACAAAACTAATAAACATAAGCATTAAGAAGAGAGAGATTCATTTATTAGCAGTGAAACTAGATAACTTATGGATATCAAACCATTCCTAAAGAGAAAATGAAAAGTAACCGGGCTATTTTTTGCCTTACATTCTCCTTTGTCCTCCAGTCGGACTGAAAAGGTCGAGCGTACAGTAATGTATGCATTTTTACACAGAATAAAACATGTGATAATCATTACAAGGTCACATCTATGGGGCTGTAGGGGAGTGAATTAAAATGTCCTTTTTATGCATGAAAGTTAGAGCATGATGATATAAAGGAATAGCTGACAATAGGCAGATTAACGTATAATGTCAATATATAACGTTAAAGGAATAGGTAGAATGAAAAATATACAGATAAAGATGATGAACACCGTAATTCCGAGAAGAAAATATCATCGAGGAAGCTTTATAAACACTTTCCACTATTTTGTTACGTATTTCGCGTAAACTATTTTTATAAGGAAGAACATTCCATATTTCACATTGTTTGGCATCGCTGCTCCTCGTTTGAATTAACCGGTGGCTGTTTTGCTTTGGCCAATTATGAGATAAAAGTTAATTTCTGCTTGTGGCAAATTGTTCAAAAACCCCCCTCTTCCAATTACAGAGATTTGTTGCATGTTTCGGCCTAACAGGCACATATGTCATGTAATTTAAAACTCTGTGTGAAATTGCAAAATAAGCAACCTCTAGTGCTATGTGGGTGTGTATGGGTGTATGTCTGTGTGTATATGTATATGTATATATACATATATATATAAATGTGTATGTATATATGTATATATATGTGTGTGTATATATATATATATATATATCATTAATAGTTAAACACATAAATGTGCTAGACATCAAGGTCATATAGCACTGAATATATATGTATATATATATATGTTTGTGTGTGTGTGCGTGTGTGCGCGTGTGTGCGCGTGTGTGTATGTGTGTGTGTGTGTAAGTGTGTGTGTGTGTGTGTGTGTGTGTGTGTGTGTGTGTGTGTGTGTCTTTTACCCAGTAAGGTGTACACACAATCAAAGGAAAAACGTTGCTACAATAGTAGCAAAATAAAATGTTCCGAAATTCGAGTTCTTCATTCAACGCAGCAAACAGCAAAAATATGTTGTATGTCTGATGAGGATATCTTGACGAGTTCTAAATGTCATGTTTTATTTCGTTACTATTGTGCTTTTCTACATACATTATACATGTGTTTGTGTGTGTGTGTTTGTGTGTGCGTGTTTGCGTGTGTGTATGTGTTTGCGTGTGTATGTGTGTGTGTGTGTGTGCGTGTGTGTGTGTGTGTATGTGTGTGTGTGCGCGCGCGCGCGTGCGTTCAAGATATATAACATTAAACTTGTCCGTAATCCAGCCAAGCGAGTGCATCAGTTATCTCGATAATACAGTGCAAACTCGGAAATATTAATTACAAGAGTGCTGTTTGCTTCAGCGAGACTCCTCTGACGAGAAATGAGAGACAAGAGTTCGTTTATGCGGTATGTATATACATACGCATGCATATGCTCACACTCACATATACTCATAATCACTCACACACACACACACACACACACACACACACACACACAAACACACACACACACACACACACACACACACACACTCACACGTACACACATACGTGTATGAATATTTTTATGGAAAAGCACAATAATAAAACGTTCATGTTACCCATAACCGTAAGAAAACTTTTACGTGCGCATAATTCCAGGTGATGCTAATTATCGTAATACAGAATAGTGTACTGTAATATCAGAAACCTATCACAAACTCTCAAGGTAAACTTTACAGATGATTGAATTACACGAACACGAACCTGTTGCAGTTGTTACGCTTCGATCTGATGATACTAACATGTAGTTGCTCGTCTCTAAGTCATAGCCGCGTAGTCCTGGGCTATTTAATACTACAAGGGCTACTGAGCCGATGGCAATATCCGATGAGACTTCCATTTCGCTTTTGCTTTCCTGTCGTGTAGCAGAAGTCTTCATTTAACAGAACAAAGGATTGCTTGTTGCGTTCATTTGCGCCGCGCCTACTGCATTGTTTAGCCTGAATACCATTTAACTTCCTGATGTGCTGTAATGATGTTAGAGCTGTGTTACCTGCATTCGATTTCTCTTCGTCAACAACAGGTTGCATGTTTACCTCATTCGCAAGTATGCATTGCTGAATAATGGATTTTTTTTTTTTTTTCAGGCGAAATGTGGAGTAATGAACGCATCACTGTATTTATTTGTATCTTCCCTGTTATTTTCTTTCTAATCCTTTCTCCTGTTATACTTTTTTTTTTTTTTTTTTTTTTTTTTTTTTGTCAAACTAGAAACGCAATGAATTCTCTCTCTCTCTCTCTCTCTCTCTCTCTCTCTCTCTCTCTCTCTCTCTCTCTCTCTCTCTCTCTCTCTCTCTCAGTACATAGTTTATAGACAACCCAAATCAATTACAGGGATTTATAGCGCTTATAAACAATCTATAAAAAATAAAAACCAAGATAATGCTAATCCCATCACAGAGAAGATAATCACTGTAATAACGACAGTACTAATGATAATTACGCACGACCCTTTCCATTAAATATTTACCGATTACTGACCAAACACGACAGCTCTGATGTTAATGATACGTGAAGCTCTTCCAATTTCCCAAAAGGGGGGAGGAGGGACGGAAGAGAGGGGGGTCGTCAGAGGTTTGGTGGGGGGGGGGGGAGGGGGAGCCATACTGCCCTTTTGTGATAGCATCCTAAAAGTATGATGATAATGGTTTTCTAGATAACGAAGGGATTGTTGTGATCACTGTGATAGTAGTGAAAACGCTTATACTGATTTTGACAAATATGATGATAAATCTAATTAAAATGTCAATGAAAACAGCGATAATGAGATGATATGATAAAAAAAAATGTGTATATATATGTATATATATATATATTATAGTGAAAAATTAAAAAGCTCGCGGACGGAAGTGGATCTCCAATGCATCAACTCTTTTTATTAATCACTGGGTCCTAATTACCCTGTCAAAGTCATAAAGATCCACCTGATATGAGTATAATCAAGCATTCGCGAGCGTTAATAGACGGAAAGGGCACTGCAAATATAAAAGTCCCAATAATTTTTTCACGTGTGCATGATATTTGCAACGAGGCTTCTTACCATTCTTTTATTCCAAATTAATAGTTTCGTTATATATATATTTTTTTTTTATGTTTATTTGTAATTATTCATGGCAGTTTCTGATTCTTTTTTTCAATCCATGTTAGAGGACAGGAATATTGGTTGTTTTATTTTTTGGAATAGCCCTCTACAGAAATGATAATAAAGCATATGTAACATAATAAAATGAAGTAATATGTTAAACAGTGACGTACCGTTTTTTTTTTGTTTTTGTTTTTTTTTGTTTTTTTGTTTTAAGTCCTTATTTTATACCTTCTGCAACAATTAAGACGAGAACTACAAATGTTTGCACTATCAGCTCATCACGATATATGATGAGAAAAAACTGATCTTTTATGGAAAGAATAACGTATATTATAATCCCTTTTTTTTTTTTTTTTTTGCGTAACCATGTTGACAACATTACATTTTATGTTATCAAGATGGCCTACATGACTTTATTTTTTACGGTGTCTTATTGGTATAAAGTTTGCTGGCAATGTACTATGATATAATATATAGTTAGTGACATATCTTTCCCGGCAAAATATATATTGGTGTTATTTCTTTAGCCCATAATGCCTACTCTGTCAGTCTTATACATTGCATAGCTGTCACGGGTGATACACTGTATAATTATAACCATGCGAAGGAACTACTCACAAATAAGCATCTGAGTTTCAAGAAAACATTTACTGATGTTCAGTTCAACAATTGAAATGACAAAATCGTTAAAGCTTTACATGCGGGTGTAAGAATTAAAGTAATACCGTATGATTATACTTTTGATAAGAAATATCAGTCTTTATGAAGCTGCAATGCCTAGAAATCACAGCTTCCAAAGTAAATATTACCTGATCACTATTAATAGGTTGCTTTAAAATATTTAGATATATCACATACGTACATACAGAGGACGAAACAAATCAAACATTAGAGAAAGCCAGAGCAGGGCATCAAGTAAAAAAGTAATGAAATTCGTTCATCCTTGGGAGGATGTATTTATCAACTTCGTTATCTATCCTTATCTCGCACCTCCTCAAGGATGTGCGCTCTTCCTGCTTTTATTGTGTCGTTTATTTGTTCTACTCATAATTTTATTTAATGCTAATAATTCATTTATTTATTAATCAATTTATTTAATAACTCCCTAACTTCCCAATCTAAGTACAGAAGCTCCTTGCATCACAACCTGATCTACATGGTATGTAATATCATTCATCAACATGGATGTACATGTGACATTGTAGATTCTAGATTCCTTGCAACTTCCGCACCAGGACCTGGGATCCCGTAATCTCTCACTTTGGATAACGGTTCATCGTCAGCGAAGGAAAACAGGAAACGAACCCATCAGCACAGCATCTTGTCAGTTACGTACACGAAGTGACGAAGCGAGGACACTGTTGAACGTTAACCAAGAAGTGATATGACAGATAGTAGTTTAATCAGATTCCGTTAAGAAATTCTGTACACGAGAGTTTGCCATGGACACTCTGAGAGCATTAGCGATAATTACGATCATTATTCTACTCTTTCATTTCTTTCTGTATGTTCTAGTACGAGTTTCGTTTGATACTTTGTAGCTTGCTCAGTCTCACGCATGTTAATTTTTTTCCGTTATTTTTTCTTGTCACATTCGCTCATAGTCACGCGCACGTACACATATTCTCACTCACTCACGCTCACCCCCCACGCACACAAATATATATACACAGCATATGACGTAGAATTGTTGTTTATAATCAAATATATGTATATAGATATATATTTATTTATATCTATATATATGATTTTTCTATTTGTTTCAGGGTGTGTATGTTTCGTTTACATCGTGTTTGCATTTCAAGGAGACTGAGAAATGGTAATTTTTTCCTTAGTTTTATACACATTTTATCGTATTCTTTTTCTTATATTTTTTCTTAGATTCTTCTTATATATGAAACATATGTATCACATATATATAATTTTTAGCCTTGTGTACATTTCTTTAACACATTATTTATCAAAACTCCCCGATTGCATTTAGTATTAACATTAATCGGCTGTTTTACATGAAAAAGCGGGTCTCTGTCTAATGGCATTTAGCATTCACCCTCTACAATTTTCATATTGTACGTTCATGTCGATAATTATATAAATGACTTCAACTAGCCTATAAATATTATAGACAACCGAAATGAAGGTGTCAAACACAAATGAGATACTCGCATTGTTAGTTTATATTGGCGGGAGTTTTCTCCAAGAGCTCCTTCTCGTGTGTGATGGTGGGGCACGGATAGGGTATTTTTTTCAGGGTGGTGCTAGCGAGGATCATGATAAATGCCCATGCGGTTTTGATGTCACATTAGTTTAAGGAATCAGAAAGTTTTTCCTTTGAATTTTTAACCGAATCGTGATGTTATTAAAAGTTTCTTTTTTATTCGATTATTATATTGCATAAGTTGGGAATGCGTTTTCCAACCTGGAAATAACATTGCCTTTTCTGTGTCTGTAAACTCTGGAATTCTCTGTGGGATTTTCTTTTCGTTTTTCTTTTTAATGTTAAGAGTTATATCTGCAGTTTACATATACCACAACTTATAGAAATATATATTGATGAATTTTCACATACATCTTTGACATGAAAATGTCAGAATTTGTTTCGTTATTGCTTATTATGAATATTATGGCAACTCAACTCCATCTTTTCTATGGAGTTGATGACGTTGTCATAACGTATCGATATATGACTGGTTGGGATTAATTAGCTCGTTCTGCTCATGTGCAGGATTAATCGTTGGGCTTAAAAGTAAAGCCTGGTCCGGAGGAGAATTAGATTTAATCCTGGATACTGTCAATGCGCATGCGCATTTGAGATCTGGCTTAAACTTTAATACTGGGTTAACTTTCATGGCGCCCTATATAATTCGTCTCGTTTCTATTAGATGAAACAGCTTCGAGAAGTTTTCCATTGAAAGAAATCTATAATTAATCTCATTAACCTGCCATTCGCGTGGTAAAAAAAATAAATTTACAGTACTAACAAATTTACACTAATGAACTGACTTATAATCACAGAGATTCACGTGATATGAGTGAAATATAAGTCTTCATAAGCATGATACTAGCCCATTTGACCACACGCACACACACATTCACATACAATATAAATATCAGTGGATCCTAAACTTTTTCTGGTCGTTACCCACTTTTCTGCATGATCTTTGCCCATGGCCCACCGCCATGTAATTTTATTGATTATATATATATATATATATTAGTGAAGTATTGATAGGAAGTAACATAACGCACATAAAAATGCCCAGACATAGAATAATTAAAAATGGCATTATTGCGAAAAATTGTTTCAACAATAATAATAAAATAAAGCATAACTAGGAAACGTTAGAATTATGATCAAAGTAAATTATTTACTACCGTAATTCGTTCAGTGTCTTTCTGTAAAAAAAAAAAAAAAAAAATATCAGAATAAGTGACAAAAAAAAGTAAGTACACACAAAAAAAGGGATGTACCACTCATGTGTCCGGCAGCAAGGTGTTGCACTAACTGAATAGAACCCGTAAGTTCCTTCCACTGGCCCACCCGCTAAACTCCTTTGGTTTATATATACATATCCTCAGATTATGGCCCTCAGTTTGGGAACCACTGATATTGATAGATACAAACACACACACACATTTATATATATGTATATATATATATGAATATAAATATATGTTTGTCAATGTATATATAAATATATATGTACGTGTAAATATATTAAATATATATAATATTTATATATATTCAAATATGTCTATTTACACACAAATATGTACATATATATAAATATCTATGTATGTATCAATATACATATATCCCTCTCTCTATATATGAATACAAATATATATATTTACTCTCTAGGAGATTACCATGAACGCCCTACGGAAAAGAAAGATGACACTAAGTCTTGTAGTGAAGTGGTCAATGAAGGCTCTGAAGAAGAGAGATCCATCCTTCCCGCTGCCCCTGAAGACAGTGCCTACCTTGAACCCATACAGACTGCGGTGAGTGCCGGTACTAATGTCTCTTGAAAAGTTTGTGGATATTACAATCAGAGCTATCACCTGTGAAGCCAATGCATGATTTGATTTGATTTTACTTATCGATTAATTGATTTATTATTGCGCAATCAGATAAGAGACGCCACTTACGAAAATGTCACTCCAGGCATCACTAACTTCGGTGTTGAAGGGATTTTGAACAGACTGCTTGAGTCTGGGGCTGTGCAGACGTTGATCCGGGTGAGTAATTGGAATTGAAAGTAGTTATCTAAATAATTGCTTCCCCACACTATTGAAAAAAAAAAAAAAAAAAAAAAACACGTACAGAAAATTCTTTAGTTAAGTTGGAGTCAGGTTGTGAATACAAGTTTCTGTCGGAAAGTAACTGGCCACCCTACAGCATCAACCAGATTTTGCTTTGTCAATATATATATATACACTTGAAAAACGGATCATCATCAGTTCATATACTGTGTACTGACAGCTGTAATTTTGTCATATATAATATAAACGCATACGAGCATCTGTATTTTTTTTTATCATAAAGTCAGTGTGTATGTGCATGTGCATATTCATAGACAGATAAATGTAAGTTAATACTTACTGTGCGTATGAAATGTGAAAATATAAATTTCCATTTTTTTTACTACATTACACACAGACAGAAAAAAAAAAACGAATATTTGCATTAGATAGTACTTATATATATGTATTTATGTATATATACTGTCTATTATTCGTATTGGTTGTATTAATCGTTATTAGTAACAGTACTCTTTCATTATTGTCATTTTCAGGAACATCAATATCGTTATTATCATTATCATTATAATTATCACCACTGGTATATTTATGATCGTTATTACTATTATTACAATTATTATTACCATTGCCATCATCATTATTAGTACTGAAATTAATACTTTCATCATTATCATCAAATATATTACTATCAAGATATTACCACCGTTATTGTTGTTTTTCTTAAACTTGTTACTGATATTACTGATGTTCTTGGTGTTCCATACACAGAGCATGCCTATACATCTTGAGGAGTATGATTGCACCCAGCCCTCTGAGAACCTTTTAAAGAATTGGTGTAAAGATATTCTACCATGTAAGTCCTGTTTAAAAATACTTTGTTAAGGCTATGTACATATTGATTCTGAAATATAAGTTACCGGACAAAAACAGTTATAAATGATGGATGTTACACATAATAGAACGGGATTACAAATATACCTTCTATATACAGGTAACAACACGAGAGTTATCTTGACGCCCATATTTGGCATTGAATCTACCGATTATATCAACGCTAGCCACATTAAGGTAAGCTCTCTTGGACAATAGATTATTGTCGTTTTCGTAATCGTAACTGATTATGGGTATGTTTATATGTATATTTGTATATATACACATATATGTTTACACATATAGATACATAAATGTATGATTATATAGAGAGAAATTGATTGATAAACATATTAACCGATCATTTAAAATTAAAAACAGAAAACACGTATCCGTGATTCATTTATACAATGAAAGCCGCGCTTGTTCAACCGAGTAAATTTTAATTCCCTTCAACGCAGAACCTGTGGCCCCTCTAAGCGATCATCTAAATCTCCTAACTGTTAGACACAATGGTAGAAGTAAAAAGCTGTCGTGTCGCGATTGTTTGTATATATTCTTGGTCAAAGACAGTTTGACGTTGTCCAGAACCCCTTTGAACTACGGCAGACTGCTTCCCGAAGGTGTCGAAATATATATAGATAGTATTTCTGTTTATGCACACAACCTTTTAGAAAGCTTCGACCCCCTGACATCAGCACTCACTTCACCTACCTAGTATTCTCCTTACTAATCTGATGTTAATCTATCTTACTTACCTGGCACTCTCTCTACATATCTAGCGCTCTCAGAATTTGCATGTCTTTGCCTACTTAATATACCTGGCACTTCCCTGGTGCTTATATACTTTTCTTACCTAACACTCTCTTAGCTTACTTGGCGCTCACGTAATTTGCTTACCTAACGCTTGTCTTACTCACCTGGCACTCATTTTTTTTTCTTTCTTTTTTTTGTCCCTAATCACTTCCCTTGCTTGGCACTCACATGCTTTACTTATCTGGCACTCGTGTTGTTTTCTTACCCGCATTCACTTCCCTTACCCGGAGCTCACATACGTTACTTACCTGGCACTTACTTGCTTTATCCACCTGGCACTCAAATATTTCACTTACTTGCGTCCACATCTGTAGTTTATTTGATAATGAAATACTTCACTTACCTGGCACTCGTTTTTCTCACCAGCACTCGTATGTTTTAAACTACCTACACTCACTTCCTTTACCTGGAGCTTACATACTTTAATTATATGGCATTCACTTGCTGTATTCATCTGGCACTCATATATGTTACTTACTAACGTCCACTTCCCTAGATTCCCTACCAGCTCCCCTCCCCCCTTTCCTACTTTAAATATCTGGCACTCATTTAATATACTTTACTGGTGCTTACATACTTTACTTATCTAACACTCTCATGTCTTACTTGGTGCTTTCATACTTTTTTTTTTACCTAACACTCACTTGCTTTACTCACCTGGCACTCCTTATGTTTTTCTTACCCCTAATCACTTCCCTTATTTACCTGGCACTCGTATTGTGTCCTTACCCGTACTCACTTACCTTATCTATTGTTCACATGCCTTACGTACCTGGCATTCAAATATTTCCCTTACTAGCGTCCATATCCGTAGCTTATTTGGTCATTAAATACTTTACTTACCTGGCACTCACCTGCATCCCTCACCACCATTCGTATATTTTACTTACCTACATTCCTTACCTTGCTTACCTTGCCTGGAACTCACAGACTTTACTTATCTGGCACTCACTTGCTTTACTCACCTGGCACTCAAATATTTCACTTACTAGCGTCCACATCCGTATTTTATTTGGTAATTAAATACTTTACTTACCTGGCACTTACTTGCCTTTCTCACCATCACTCGTATATCATAAACTACCTACGCTCATTTCCCTTACTTAGACCTCAAATACTTTACTTATCTGGTGCTCATATATTTTATAGATGGAGCCCATATATATTACTTACCTGGCACTCAAATATTTCAGTTCCCTCACCAGCATTCGTATATTTTACTTACCTACAATCACTTACTTACCTTACCTGAAATTTACATACTTTACTTACCTGGCACTTACTTGCTTTACTAACCTGGCACTCAAATACTTCATTTACCTGGCACTCTCTTGCCTTCCTCACCAGTACTCATATATTTTACTTACCTACACTCACTTCCTTTACCTGGAGCTCACATAATTTACTTATCTGGCACTTACTTGCTTTACTCACCTGGCACTCAAATATTTCACTTACTAGCGTCCACATCCGTATTTTATTTGGTAATTAAATACTTTACTTACCTGGCACTTACTTGTCTTTCTCACCATCACTCGTATATCATAAACTACCTACGCTCATTTCCCTTACTTAGACCTCAAATACTTTACTTATCTGGTGCTCATATATTTTATATATGGAGCCCATATATATTACTTACCTGGCACTCAAATATTTCAGTGCCCTCACCAGCATTCGTATATTTTACTTACCTACAATCACTTACTTACCTTACCTGAAATTTACATACTTTACTTACCTAGCACTTACTTGCTTTACTAACCTGGCACTCAAATACTTCATTTACCTGGCACTCTCTTGCCTTCCTCACCAGCACTCATATATTTTACTTACCTACACTCACTTCCTTTACCTGGAGCTCACATAATTTACTTATCTGGCACTCACTTGCTGTACTCACTTGGCACTCATATATTTTACTTACCAGCATCCACTTCCGTAGCTTATCTGGTGCTCACATATGTTACTTACCTTTCTCGGCAGCACCCGGATATTTTACTTGCCTATACTCGCTTCCTTTAACTGGTACTCACTGCTTTAACTGGTGCTCGTATTTTTTGGTTACCCGTTGCTTACATATTTTACATACCTAGGACTCGCATGTTTTACTTACCAGTAATTGTCTTACTTGCTGCTCACTTCCCTTATTTACCTAAAACACTTCCGTTGCCTATCTTCTGACGATCACTTTACTTACTTAACACATATTTACCTTACTTGACACTCGCCTGACACTCGTTTTATTCATTGTGGCGCTCACTTTCTGAATTACCTGACGTTCCTTCACATTCATTATCTGCCTGGCACTTTCTCGACTAACAGATTTTGAATTCAAGTACTTTACTTACTTGACTGAACTTGGCTGAAGTTAACTTGTTTTATTTACCATATTTGGAGTTAATTTACCCAACACGCTCATGTTACCTACCCTACCTATTACTCGCTGATTGAATTACCCGGTGGTCCCTAACCATGTTTATCTAGTGCTCATGTACATTACTTAGCCGACACAGACTTTCTTTATCTGAGGCTCATTTATGCGACACTCGCTTTTTATACTTTATTTATCTGGAGCTCATATACTTTATTCACCTTAACATTCAATACTATAATTCCCGTACAGAGTGCCGGCGCTTAAGTTTAAGGAATGCTTGTAGCAGATGTGTCCGTTTTCCTCACCATTATATAGGATGCAGCCGAGCAGTTTGTATGCTGTAGTCATGGGGATTCGAATGTAGGAACCTGCGAGGCTGATGTTCTAACCAAAACATGATTCGAAAATAGGACGAGAAATGTTTCAACCAAGGGGAAGACTTGTACGCTTGGCTAAATGTGTAAAGCTAGGGCTCCCAAAGTGGCTAATTTTGTAACTGAAGCTATGATTATGATCCGAAGCAGTATTTCGTGTGACATGCGAAGAAACACATTCAGAGTATGAGTAATGGAGCTTCTAAGGAAATGGATGCTACAGGAAAGGCTACGCGAGTTTATTGGTGACATTACAGAAAACTAGTCAGAAACATCTGATTTGAAGGGGATAAAAGTTTCGTCATGTATGCGCATCTCTAAATTCCTCTCCTGCAGTCCTTCAATCTTTTATTCCAGGGTTTTGGCGGAGGTCTGGAGTACATTGCTTCACAGGGTCCCCTCGACACGACCGTGGGAGATTTCTGGAGGATGATTTGGGAGCAGCGAGTGTCTGCTATCATCATGGCTGCCAATTTTCATGAGACGTCCGAGGTGTTTAATACTGAAAATATAGACGAAAGAAACATCTAAACATAGACACAATTTCCTGCGCGTTACATCCTTGAAATTTATAGTCAACAGACAACTTGAGAGTATGGAAATTGTTCGTTTGCACACTTTTTCCATCACAGATGTATCCTGGCTGTCGCCTTGCCGAGTATATTAGGGTCGGGCCACCTCTTCAAGGGAGTGGATTCACTGTTACCATTCTCAAGTCACGCCTGAGAAAGGAATTTTCTTCCTCGACTGTTCAGGTAAATTCGGGTGCTTTTCTTTTTCTTGAGAAAGAAAAATTATTATTGTATTGTTACTTTTGTCAACATATTCATGATAATTTTTCTTCTAATTATTACCATAATCATTATCAATACCGTCAACATCACAACTAATCACTATCATCACATTCGTTATCATTATCGTTATTATCATCATCAGCATTGTTATTATAACTCATGAAGCGATACTACCCCCCAAACCATGGCTATAGATTGAGTACAACGGCGCCACGCGCACCGTGGAGCACTACCATCATCCTAAGTGGGAGCAAAACCCACATAAGAACGTCACCCGATCCCTGGCGGCCATGCTGCGGCATTTCCTGGATCTCCATAAAGAGGGCACGTTTGCACTCCCCCCCCCCCCCCCCCCCTTTTTTTTTTTGAGTGTGTGCGTGCGTACGTGTGTGTGTGTGTGTGTGTGTGTGTGTGTGCGCGCGTGTGTGTGTGTGTGTGTGAGTGTGTGCGTGTGTGTGTGTGTGTGTGTGTGTGTGTGTGCACTATATATATAAACACAGGTTAAGTCAGAATTATTAGGTGTGCTGAAAGAGGGTAGCTTTGAGAAGGGGGGAGGGGGCATAAAAATGGTGTGCTAGCTGTTTTACTTTTGTGAGGTCGTGCTTAAAAGATATATTAGCTTAATTTCAAGGCTTTTTTTCTTTCTTTTTTCAACATGTCAATTTGCATTTTCTTTTCTTTACCCATTATTATGTGCGTATTAAGAAAATATAGTTACGTTTTAGTCTTGTTTATACATATACATAAAGATAGTACGTTAGTTATTATTTAATTACTCGTATTTGGCTACACATGCAGACCTTTTTTTTTGAGGGGGGGGGGGGTTAGGTTGCACAATAAGGTTTTGTTCGTTTTCTTTCTTAGTGATACATAAACAGATACGTTACCTTTCATTTCCCCTTTTCGATTATACCTATAAAGTGTTTTTTTCACAAAGATGGTATGTAAGTTATTGTTAACTTTAATGTGTTTAAAGAAGTTACTCTCTATCATTGCATAAAGAGAGTAAGTTATTTTTATTTTCTTTGTTGATGCTTAATTATGATTAAGGAAAGTACGTAGCTATATTCATCCGATTTTTCCTACGGAACACTAATATTCATAAAGGTAATCAATAGGCTTATTTTACAAATATCATGATTTCCCTTTTAAAATCACACCTCACATCCAAACTCTTATACTTCAATACATTCCACAGGGAAAGTAGTGGTTCACTGCACAGATGGCTTTGGAAGGACAGGAACGGTACTCGCGGTGTTACTTTTGATGGAAATGATCAAGCACGAAAGGCGTTTGGACGTCAATGAAGTGTTTACAAGTCTGCGAAGATGCCGTCCTGGGTTGCTTATGCAGCAGGAGGAACTTGACCTTGCATTGGCCACTTTGGATGAGTTTTTACATGGTCTTGTTACCGCTCACGACGCCTATGAGTTCAAGAGAAATTTCATGGAAATCATAAAGGTTTATATACACATAATATGTATGTGTGTGTGAGTCTGCATTGTGCGTGCGTGTGCGTATATGTAGGTAGATATATATATATATATATATATATATATATATAGAGAGAGAGAGAGAGAGAGAGAGAGAGAGAGGGAGAGAGAGAGAGAGAGAGAGAGAGATTGTATTTAATTCTCAAATAATATCAAAGCATCCGTTCCGTACACAAGTTCGTGTGGTTTTCAGTCGACGAAGCATTTTAACAGCCTATTCCAAATTCCAGAGATCAAAACCTTTGTTCAAAAAGGCTCAAGAAATCAAGTCCATCCCGAATCCCGAGACAGCTCAGCGACCTCCTTGCCTCAACGTGGACAGCGGTCGTATGATGCTGGACGTGGAAGATACGACCGGAGATGAAAGCCTCGATAAAGATGAAGAAAATGAGAAAGAGGATCTATATGCCATAAATCAAACGCAGGACGATCTGCAGCATCCGAGTCAGAGATGTATCAACGCCGTTTGGGTTGATGGTTACAACCGGAAACGGGATGTCATCGTAACGAAGCATCCGCCGGCGGCCATGAGAGCTGAGTTCTGGCGACTCGTGCTCCGGAACCGCTGCCACGACGTTGTCCTCGCCAATAATTACTTAGAAAATGACGATGGGGTAAGAAGATGCAACAGTAATTCTGGCCTTTGCTAATCACACACAAATATACATGAATTTTTGTTATAAATATATATATATATATATATATATATACGGGCCACCTTATATGTGTGTGTGTGTGTATCTGTGTGTGTGTGTGTGTGTGTGTGTGTGTGTGTGTGTGTGTGTGTGTGTGTGTGTGTGTGTGTGTGTAAATACCTACACACAAACATAAATGCATACATATACACAGATATGCAAGTTATCTTCATATGCATATATATACATAATATATACATATAAGAATAAGTATATATATATATAAATGTGTGTTTATTATAGATGGATATACATTTATATGTATCTATAAATGCATATATACACACATACATACATGTATACCCGTATATATAAGTATATATATGTATGTATACATTAGTTATGATATATAAAAATACATATGTATAATATATCCAAAGAATATGTGTATATATGTGTATAAATATATACATATATATAATAATGTGCAGTTATACATACATATAAATGCATATCTACCTAACCGTCTATGTATGATAAGCACACACATTTACACACACGCATGCGCACACACACACACATATATAAACTTATATGTATGTGTACATGTGTGTTTGTATGATATATAAACAGATAGATAGCTATATATTCATATTTATCTATTAAAGCATAAGTACATATATATTATATAATATATATTCATATGTGTGTATGTATATGTGTGTATATATATATATGTGTATATACGTACATATATATATATACATATATATACATATATAATACAGCCATAATAGTTGCATATGTACATTTATATTGAGACCAATCAATATATTGTTAAACGCTCAGCCAGAATACCCGGCACTCATACCTGGCGAGGGAGGAGAAGCAACCTTCGGGGAATGCTCGATCCAAGTGCTAGCTGCTCAAGCGCCAGCTCAGTCGATTATCAAGTATCAGGTGAAAGTCACAATGAGTGAAGTAAGTACAGTACATACTCTTTAACATAATGCTGACTTATAATTATGGGTATGCTTACAGACACACAATAACGCACACTGTGTTAACATTATACGACAAATGAATCACGCATTCCGTTAGTATACTACAAATACTCACCATTTCGTTTGTATACTCTTAATTAGTCCTTATAAACCTTATATGCTCTTAATTAATCCTCTGAAACCACGTCTCCTAACACCAATATCTTACAGGACGAGGCTTTAATGGTCAGAGTGTACAAGATCACAGATTGGCCTTATGGACGAGATATTCCTCAATTTCCATCAGTTGTGA
>NC_061827.1:3209348-3219348 GCF_019202785.1 Penaeus chinensis | reverse complement strand
CTCATTGTGAAACAAACACTAACGTATAATGCGCTTTGAAGTGATCTACGAAGGCACAAGAGGACAAAAAAATCTCATCATCACCGTAAAGAAAATTTTGGAAACGACCACTAAAATAGGTTTACGGTATGCTATGATGGCCAATAGCCAGTATCTGCCCAATTGCCTGACAGTCTTAGGGTCCTGTGTATTTTATTTTACTAGATATTACACGCCATGAAAGACTTAGATTCCTCTCTATGTGTGTGTGTTTGTGTGTGTGTGTGTGTGTGTGTATGTGTGTGTGTGCAATATATATTTATATATATATATATATATATATATATATATATATATATATATATATGTATATATATGTATATATATATATTTATATATTTATATATATATATATATATATGTATATATATGTATATATATATTTATATATTTATATATATATATATATATATATATATATATATATATATGTATAGTCCTCTCTATCTTCTTTCGAGATATGCATGTCTTTTTTATTCTTTTTATTTTTTGTTTCTGTTCTTCTGATTCTAGCATTTGTCCCTTTTTTGTCATTTTTCTCTTTTTTTATTCTTCGCATTTTTTGACGATTTTTCTAGACTTTAAAATAATTCAAAATCTTAAAATCTTAAAATCTTCTTCGCTTCCCCTCTGATCCTATTTTTTCTAGACTTTATACAGCATTTAAAACCTTACGATCCTCTTCCCATTCTTATGGTCTTCTCATTCCTTCTCTTGTTTTGCTGGACTTTATACTCCATCTAAAATCCTACAGCCTTCCTTCTATTCTCGTGATTCTAACTTTTCTTTTCTAGAATTTATACTCTATTTAGAATGCAATCGTTTTAAGTCACACCGATTTTAATCTTCTTTATTCTTCGTCTTTCCTGAGTTCCTTCTTATTCCCTCTTCCTTATTTCTTCAGACTTCTTCCCCTCTCCCTTCCCTTCCTTCTTCCTCCGTCAACACACTACTTCTCCTTCGAGGATTTGCATTTTAAGAGGTCCTCCGTCGCCCTTCATATTGAACTTTCTAAAAGGGAGTCCGCGAGGCCTTTCTTCAATTAGAGATTCTTTGGGAGATTGCTCTTCTACTGCACCCATTGAACTGCCGCCTCTGACGAATACCTGACGAGGACCATAGGATGATGAGTACAAGTGACCCTTCCTCCTCCCCCTCCTCTCGCTTTCCCTTGTCCTCTCCCCATCTTGTTCTCTTCCTCTCCGGTTCCTCCAGCCTCCCCATACCCTCCCCTGGCTTCTCCCCTCGTCTCCCTACTCACACCCTGCCCTGCTCGCTCCCCTCCCCTGCCCTCTCTCCCTCTCCTCTCCCTCTGGTCTCCCCCCCTGCTCTCCCCCTCCTCTTCTCTCCTCCGCTCCCATGCTCTCTCTCCCTCTCCTTCCCCTCTAGTCTCTCCCCCGGCTCTCCCCTGCCTCTCCTTTCACCCTCTCCTCTTCTTCCCTTCCCCTGCTCCCTCCCCTCCGCTCCCCTGCCTTCTCCCCCTATCTCTCTCCTCTACCTCCTTTGTCTTAATTAAGATCGCTGTAGAGTTTCGTCGTGTTAATGACATGATGTTATTATCATTTAGACATTTGCTTTATCTCAGTTTCACTAATTATATTACTGGTCTGTTATCTGTTTTCTGTTTAAAGGTCATTCATATCACAGATAGAGGTGCAAGGAGAAAGGGGAAGTGATAGATGTAGAAAAAGTCGTGAACGAAACTTTGAAGTTTTATTCATAATCTTATTTTTTTCTGGAAGTGACTGAGTTGATTGTAAAGTAAATGTCTTCTGAAGGTGAGATATGAAAGTAAGTAAACACTAACAAGGGAAGGAAGGAAGGTGTAATATACAGTCCTCCCCTTCCACTCTCAAACTCCCCGCTTTCACTCCCCTTCACCTCCCTTCTCTTCATTCCCCAACTCTCCCTACCGCCCCCAACCATTACTGATTCCTCAGTCCCCCACTTTCACTCCCTGACCCCGATCCCCTCCCTTGTACCCCCAACTACTCCTCACTCCCTCACACACCCAGATAAACTTACATCCCCACTCCCTTGGTCTTTCACTCCCCCACTCCTTCGGTCTTTCACTCCCTCCCTCGGTCTTTTCCTACTCCTCCCGACGGTCCTCAGTCACTAGTAACTCCTCACTCCCAACTCTTAAACTCTTCTTACCCCCCCCCCCATCACTCCCAACCTCCCCCACTTTTTTCCGTAACCCGTAACTACAACCACCTGCGGGGAAACACTCAAATCCCACATGCCCCACATCCCCAAGTGAGGCCCCACAGGACTCCTCCCCCTCCCCAAGCATCCCCCTAACTCCCCACTCCATTCTACTCCTCCTCCTCCCACATTCCTTCTCCTCCTCCTCCTCCTCCTCTTACTCCTCTTACTCCTCCTCCTTCTCCCCTCCTCCTCTTCTCCCTCCCCCTTCTCCTCCTCTTCCCCCTCCTCCCCCTCCTCCCCTTCCTGCTCCTCCCCGTCCCACTCCTCTCCTCCTCCTCCTTCTTCCTGCTCCCCTCCTCCTCCTCCCCCTCTTCCTCCTTCTCCTCCTCCTTCCCAGCTTTATACTCATCCCCCTCTTTCTAATCTTCCCCCTCCTCGCCTCTTTTT
The DNA here is from genome assembly GCF_019202785.1 of Penaeus chinensis. Lineage (NCBI taxonomy): Eukaryota > Metazoa > Arthropoda > Malacostraca > Decapoda > Penaeidae > Penaeus > Penaeus chinensis. The sequence continues at coordinate 3,216,711 of NC_061827.1, read as the reverse complement.
CCTCCTCCTCCTCCTCCTCTTCCTCCTCCTCCCTCCTCTTCCTCCTCCTCCCTCCTCCTCCTCCTCCTCCTCCTCCTCTTCCTCCTCCTCCCTCCTCCTCCTCCTCCTCCCTCCTCCTCCTCCTCCTCCTCCTCCTCCTCCTCCTCCTCCTCCTCTTCCTCCTCCTCCCTCCTCCTCCTCCTCCTCCCTCCTCCTCCTCCTCCTCCTCCTCCTCCTCCTCTTCCTCCTCCTCCCTCCTCCTCCTCCTCCTCCTCCTCCTCCTCCTCCTCTTCCTCCTCCTCCCTCCTCCTCCTCCTCCTCCTCTTCCTCCTCCTCCCTCCTCCTCCTCCTCCTCCTCCTCCTCCTCCTCCTCCTCTCTCCTCCTCCTCCTTCTCCTCCTTTTCTATCCTCCTAATCCTCCTCTTCTCCTCTTTCCCCTCCTCTTCTCCTCCTCCACCCTCCCCCTCCTCATCCTCATCCTCCTCCCTCCATCCTCCTCCACCTCCCCCTCCTCCTCCTCCTCCACCCTCCCCCTCTTCCTTCTCTCCTCCTTCTATAGACTGCCCTTCCTCCTCCTCCGCCCTCCCCCTCCTCCACCCTCCTTCTCCTCCTCCTCCTCCTCCTCCTCCTCCTCCTCCTCCTCCTTCCCCCTCTTCCTCCCTCCATCCTCCTCCACCTCCCCCTCCTGCTCCTCCTCCACCACTCTCCCACTCTTCCTCCTCCCATCCTCCTATACACTGCCCTTCCTCCTCCTCCTTCTCTATCCCTCCTCCTCCTCCTCCTCCCTCCTCCTCCTCCTACTCCTCCTCTATCCCTCCTCTTCCTCCTCCCTCCATCCTCCTCCTCCTCCACCACCCTCCCCCTCTTCTTCCTCCCCTCCTCCTATACACTGCCCTTTCTCCTCCTCCTCCTTCTCTCTCTCCCTCCCTCCCTCCCTCCCTCCCTCCCTCCCTCCCTCCCTCCCTCCCTCCCTCCCTCCCTCCCTCCCTCCCTCCCTCCTCCTCCCTCCCTCCCTCCTTCTCCTCCTCCTCCTCCTCCTCTTCCTTTTCCTCCTCCCCCTTCACCCTACTCCCCCCTCCCCCTCCTCCTCCTCCTCCTCCTTCTACTCCACCTCCTCCTCCTCCTCCTACTCCACCTCCTCCTCCACCTCCTCCTCCTTCCCTCCTCCTCCTCCCCACCCCCCCACAAGCGTCTCTGCAGCTGCCTCAATCTCGAAGGCCGAAGAACCTCAAACGGCCAGTGAACTGACGCATCTCTAGGTCTTCCGGAGAGCAATTGCCGACGCGGGGGTTGAGGGGGGGGGGATGCAGGAAGAGCATTAGAATACAGAGTGCCAGCGATAATGTGCCAGATTGCGTTCCCGCTTTCCCTTGGCTTTCGCGCAAGGGCGGAAGGATGGGGGGGGGGGGGGGGGGAGGGGGAGATGAAAAGGCACTGTTACTATATACTTTGCAATTTAAAAAAATGGTTGATATGTTTGTAAACATATATTTTGTAAATATATACGCTTTTGCATATATATAGAGATAGATAGATAGATAGATAGATACACGTATCTGTGTATGTTTGTGTTTCTGTATATGTTTATGTGTGTGTGTGTTTGCACCTCTGTAAATATACTAGATTTTCTGTCGCATATTCCATTATTGTTTAAGTGTCGAGGGAATTTTGTAGAAAGTGATTTGTTTGAGTGTGGGATATGGCATGAAAAATGTATATTTGAAAATGAAAATCATGTCAACAGAAAAATCTTGAATATTGTTTGATATTTTTCCTAAGTCTCTACAATAGTATTAACGAAGTCACAGTAATTAATTTCACCAGAGCACCTGCAGTCATGGTTCCTAGGGATCAAATGAGTTATGTTTTAGTCTATGTTGTTAAAAGGCCTATTTTGTAAGTCCATTTGGATGCTGTATACCGAGTCTTTCAAAATATTCTGGGTTAAATCATTATTATGACCATGTGCCTTATGTAAATATACAAGGAATAAAAACCATGCAGAGAAAGTGACGGGAGAAGATATCGAGAAAGATGGAGAGAGAGAGAGAGAGAGAGAGAGAGAGAGAGAGAGAGAGAGAGAGAGAGAGAGAGAGAGGGCGAGAGAGAGAGAGATAGCACAAGAGACAGGGATATTACACCATGCAATATGTATACACAGTACACGTATGCATATATTTACGAATGATTCGCGCACATCAAAGTAGCGAGTGGACGGCCCCTTCTTCGGTGCAACTTGGATTAGAGGGGAAGGGGGCCGACGGGGAAGGGGGCCGACGGAGGAGGGCAATGACGATAACCTGCGGCAGATTGCGAGGCAAGGAAAGGGCGGTGAGTCAAGGAGGGAAGGAAGGGGCAGAGAGGCAAGGAGGGAACGGACAGGAGATAAGGAAAGGGCAAGGAGGCAAGGAGGAGTTAAGCAGGGAGGGGAGGGTATCGTGGCAAGAAGGCAAGGAGGGAGGGCATGGCAGAGAGGCAAGGAGGGAGGGAAGGGCGGGGAGGCGTCACCAAACGAGCCAGCCAACGAGATCCGCCAAACCCTTGTGTGGGCCATCCGCTTGTGCTAACCTGATTACGGACTGAAGGCAGCGAAGTAAATGGGGAGGGAGGGAGGGAAGGCAGAAGGGAGGAAGGAGGGTTAATAGCGAGGGGGGAGGGAGGGAGAGGGGCGAAAAGAGAGGGCGGGAAGGAAGACGAAAGGGGAGGGAGGGGGGAGGAAGAAGAGAAGAAGGAGGGCTAATACCGAGAGAGGGAGGGAGGGAGGGAGGGAGGGAGGGGGCGAAAGGAAAAGAGGAATGAGAAAGAAAAGAGATGAGAAGAGGAGGAAGGGGAGGAATGAGGGGGAAAGTGAGGAAAGAGAATGAATAAAGGAAGAAGGAAAGGAAACGAAGAAATGGAAGAAGGGGAGAGTGGAGAGGGGAAAAAGAAACAGAGGGACTACACACACACACATATATATATATACATACATACATATATATGTGTGTGTATATGTGTGTGTGTGTGTGTTTGTGTGTGTGTGTACGCACGTACATGTGTATATGTCTATAAATTCATGTTTGTATGTATGTGTGTGTATATATATATATATATATATATATATATATATATATATATATCCTCGGTGAGCCAGTGATGCTCCAACGTTAAAAAGTACAATTTCATAAGATCTACGTATGCGATACTAAATAAATCTTGCAAGTGGATTGAACAATGTGCAGTGCTTTTGTCTATTGACTCAATTGTGAATTTAATGTGGTGGTTTAATAGTGATTGCGAGCTTTGTTGAGGGTGGTGGGCAGAGCGACCTTGAGGTAACAACCGAACCATCCAACCAGTCAACCATCCAACTATTCATCCATCCAACCAGTCAACCATCCAACCATTTATCCATCCAACCAGTCAACCATCCAGCCATTTATCCATCCAACCAGTCAACCATACAACCCATTCAACCATTCAACCATCCACCTCAATGTCCGAGCATCACTCCTGGCCTCTGCTCGCTAGGCTTTTGAACAGCTTGGGATAGAGTCCATTATCCCATGCTATGCCGCTGCCATGCAAATTTGAGCCATAATGCAGGAAGGAACAAGAAGGGTCAGTGGTAAGATACCCATTTTCAACGATATATTGGGATTCATCTGGATGAAGATTTGTCCCAAGAATAGGGTAATTGTGTGAAAGCCCGTGACCGGTGGTACACGAATACTGATGGCAAGAGGGTCGTCACTCCAAGGACCGAAAGAGAGGCGACATTCTGCCTGCAATGCATGACCTGATGCAGAAGATTCCGACTTAGGACCCACCTTTTTTTCGTTGCGCTTGACCTCAACAACCTACCGTGCGCAGAGCTAATGAACGCGTGGATGAAGCATCGCATAAGTCACAAAACTCATATACCGATGCACTCGTCCTCATCTCGCTCCCACCGCCAGACTCTACAACCACCAGCATAGCCCCCCCCCCCCCCCCCCAGCCGTCACCGTCCATCCTCACAACAACAACGCACAAAGGAGGGAGGAGTCTTACTTCGATGATTCTTCGGAAACCACCCGACGCAGATGACGGCAACGTACAAGATGGCGAATAGTTGAAGCTATCTGTACCTTTGTGTAGTCTCTTATTAACGGTACTTTTGATCCATTGTATCAGTTCTATAATAATGTCGTTGGAAAACTATTACGTTATTTAATCGTGAAGGGCCCAAGAGTAAACTTCCAACTGACTCCTCTCTATATAAATCAGCAACCACAGGAAACTTGCCCAGTGACCTGTCCTCGCTAGACACGTTAGACGCCGAGGATGACGCGTTCTCGATCTCCTCCGTGAAATCTGTTGCTTGTAAAACCCAAATAGTGACGTTTGATGATGATCGAATGATTGCGTTACTGATTGATGATGGTAATTTCTCTGTTTTGATTCTTAATGCGTAACTCCTGTATTACTCGGACGAGAATGTTCCTATGTATTTGATGTATTTAGGGAAGATTGAATCGGTTATTTACGGCTGTGATGTGATGGGGTGATAATTGCTGTTTAATGCACTGGACTTACTTCCTTACTCCCTTATAACACACACGCGAACAACAGTACACTCACTGGATCATTGAACCACCTCCTGCACCATGTACGAATCGATCACACACCTCTCAGTTGATAATTCCTACCATAATTCCGACCAATTCCCTTTGCATCTAAAACTGACGATTTACTAATGGCAAGACTGCGAATGCAGATACGATAAATTGGAATTTGGATAAAAAACTAAATACCTTCTGTGAACTTTCAACTTTTATTCTTGAGAAAGATATAAGTAAATGTGAACCAGTGAACCATTATACTGTAATAAGGTATGCAACGATCGTGGTATTGATAATATTGATAGTAATTCTAACAAATTTACTGCCATCATATGAAATTGTGCCATCCAAAACCCGAATAATAAACGCATATCAAAGAATTATATGCTGGCTCAAGAAACGTATTTCTTACGTGGAGATTCTACAGCTCGCCACGTTCAGGCCATTTGGCTGACGCGATGTGACGTGTCCGCGTGCGGTTCAAACATACCCCGTGGTGCTGTAGGGCGGAGGAGAACGCCATGAGGGGCAAGGCGCTGTCTGCCAAGCTGCGGGAGGGACAGACGAGGTCTTTTTGGCATGACGAATAAAATTGCCCGAAGGATTGATGACGCAGTAGGGGAGCGTAAAATGGCTGACCTATGAAGGGTTAAGTATAATGAATTTCTTACTGATGATGATGGACATAAACGTGAGTTCGGTAAACGAATGTGCTCTGGAAGACTTTGATGCCGGTAACGTAGATGAGGACCGTGATACTTCTAAAAATCTACCATTAAACAAGTCGACAGGATTGGATAATATCCTTTTATACATATGCTCCCTGTTTACTTTTTTGGTGTGGCAAACACTATGTTTCACCTCGTTTCTAGCACACGGTTACCCGCCTCCTTCGGTCATTTCATTTTCCATAATTCCGCTGATGAAAAGTTACATCATGTGGTGGCAATTATAGACCATTAGTAGTTACCAATTCGCCTGCCATCTACCCGAGAAAAACGAATTTTGAGTACACAGACAAAGGTTTTATTGATCTTAGGGGAATACCCTCATAAGAACATTAAGATTTGCAAATGAGGATGAGAAATACACTTTTTGAAAATCTTTCTGCTACCTACTCTGCTTCTCTTCTTTCTGGTGTCGGCATAGGAGCGTTTAACAGGCTACGTGCGACCTACAATAATATCATGAGACGCTTGTGGGAGAGTGCATCAAGACTGTGTGTAATCCATCATGTTAATACCCTTCAAAAGGTACGAAGCACTGTCAAGTCGTGTATCCTAGAACGTTCGAATATTTTGACAACAGTCTTGCATAATGATGTAAATATCACTAGCAATACTGGGTTAATCTGTTCCATGTTAATCCCACTTCGTTGATAAATAACATTTGAATCATTCGTCTTGTGTTATTATTTTACTATTTATATACTTCCTATATATATGTATGTTACATTATGAAGCTGATGTGAAGAGGATTTATATATATTACTGTATTCCGATTCAAGATTGTGTGTGTATGTGTATGTACACAAACACACACACATATATATGTGTGTGTGTGTATATATATATATATATATACATATATATATAATTTCGATTTGTATAAATGCACTTGTGTGTGTCAGTGTTGGTATGATTTTGAATGTGTGATGCAGAATATAAAATGAATTTCAAAATTCAAATCTAAAACGCATTTGCTAGTACAGTAAAATTACTCGTTTTATAGCCCATGAAAAGCCAAACGTCTCATTTATGATTACACGCCCGTGATTGTGAAGTGTTTCTCTTTTTTCTTTACTTTTTCTCTCTATTTCTCTCTCTCTCTCTCTCTCTCTCTCTCTCTCTCTCTCTCTCTCTCTCTCTCTCTCTCTCTCTCTCTCTCTCTCTCTCTCTCTCTCTCTCTCTCTCTCCCTCTCCCTCTCTCTCCCTCTCTCTCTCTCTCTCTCTCTCTCTCTCTCTCTCTTTCTCCCTCTCTCTCTCTCTCTCTCTCTCTCTTTCTCTTTCTCTCTCTCTCTCTCCCTCTCCCTCTCGTTTCTGTGCACTTGAAGGTCACACACACACACGCACACACACACTCACACAATTATAGAGTGAAAATAGAACAAGAGTTAAACATATTTAAAGATATTCAAATTGTCAACTAACAAACATGAATTTTTTTTTTCTTTTTTCTTCACAGACGAAATAAATCAAGAAAAAAAGAATATATATACTTATCTTCTGACAATTCATCTTTTATCCATTACAAAGTACATATAAAAATCATCATAAAATATTCTTATTGCTGATTTTTCTTTTTTTCTTTTTTCTTTCTTTCTTTTCTGTCGACTATTTAAGGAACACAGACTGCCAATATTAAACGTTTGCATAACATCTTTTGTTAAAACATTAAAAAACTCACACGTCTAAGACTTAGTTATTCGGATTAACGTTACTTCTGCAGGTATGTACTTAGATAGATAGATACACGCGCGTACACTTGCATATATATATATATATATATATATATATATATATATATATATATATATATATATATATATATATATATATATATATATACATATATATATATATATGTATATATATATATATATATATATGCATAAATATATATATATATATATATATAAATATATATATACATATATATATATATGTATATATATATATATATATATATATATATATATATATATGCATAAATATATATATATAAATATATATATATATATATATATATATATATATATATAAATAGACATAGGCATAGACACAGACATATAGAAAGACAAA
>NC_061827.1:3186848-3191848 GCF_019202785.1 Penaeus chinensis | reverse complement strand
AAAACAAGCTCATGCGTTTACAGCAACCTCCTGCCTGGCATTACACATGGGTAGCATCAGCAACATACCCCGGAGTTAGCACGCTAATTCACTCACATAATCTCTTGCAGGCGCTTCCAAGACTTCATTTTCTCGACTCGACCCTCGAGGGATGCTTGGATGATGCTGATTCTGCCTTCTTCCTCTTCCAGATATGCGCGGGAATGATGCTGCCTTTGTCCTCTTCCAGATATGGATGCTTCTGCCTCCCTCTTCTTCTAGATATGTGTGTGGATGATGCTGTCTTCTTCCTCCTCCAGATATGGATGCTGCTGCCTTCCTTCTTCTTCAGGTATGGATGCTGCTGCCTCCCACTTCCTCTAGATATGTGTGGATGATGCTGCCTTCCTCGTCCTCCTGATATATGTGTAGATGCTGCTGTCTCCCTACTTTTCGAGATATGTGAGCAGATGCTGCTGTCTTCCTCCTTCTCCAGATAAGTGTGGATGATGCTGGCTTCCTCCTCTAGATATACGTGTGGACGATCCATCCTCCTTCCCCAGATATGTGCGTGGATGCTGCTGCCTCCGTCTTTCCCAGATATGTGTGTGGATACTGCTACCTCCCTCCCTTTCTAGAAACCGACTCATAATACGTTCATAGGCGGTCTCTTGCGGGAAGATCCAGCGCGGCTTTGATCCTATCTTGGCCCCGTCATCGCCAGTTCTCTCACGCGCGCTGTCCTTCGCCTGGGGAAGAGGGCGAGGGGGAGAATGAGGGGGAAGCTCCCCAGCCGCCGTTCGCGAGTAGTGAAGGAGGGGAAGAAGCGGGTCAAGATATAAGGGCTTTTGATTTATGGAGCGAAAGATGGCGGGGGGGAAGGACTAAGAAAGGGGTGAGAGTAAAGGCTGAAACAGGAGGGAAATTCGGGAATCTCGTGTCTTCGTATATTGTAAAATGTATTGCTTTTGCGCCATGATAGTATTCCTACATTTACTATACAAAATGTTGTCAATCTTAAATTCGTTTACATCTTTATTTACTATCTATCTGAAATATTTAAGCTGTGTTATATTTGTATCATTTCCTAATTTTGTCACACAGACGGTAAGAGGAGAGGAACACAGATTGAGAACAAACTAATTATATAACATGTACTTTTCTGCGATTACCACAGAGCATGAAAAAGGAGCCTGCTGAGGGTGCTTGTCTCTAAATACCTTTAATTGCAAGCAATACGGTTTTTACTTTAAAATACACCAATTTTTCTTTTTTTCTTTTTTTTTTATAATGAGACACGTAAAGGTGATTTTGCAAAATAAGACAATGGAAGTATCATATTAAAGACCTTTAGAGCTCATCAAAATTTTCCTTTTTACTTTTCTTTTTACTTTACTTTCATCAAAGAATTTCCACCACAATAATACCACCCAGTGACCTCATTACGTATTACTTTCACTGTGTCTTATTTTTTCGTCGCAAAGCATTCATTCCCCCGTGGCTAGGGAAAAACATCAAAAAAATAATTATAATGAAACGCACACTAACAAATAAAGAAAATTTGAATACATTCCTTTGTTTGTTTACTTGTATGTTGTACCGTGCTAAATATATATGCAAATATTTTCATATACCTGTTCGTTCTTTCCCCTTTCTCTTTCAAGTTATCTATGAAATGTTTGTCTGCAAACGAAACTATCTCATCAATGGCTTGCTTGTAAGTTATGAAAATGTATTTAACTTCAATCTCTTTACTGTTTTTTAATCAAATTAGCTCACAATGTTACGGATAAATTCATATATCTAATCACCTCCCTCTTTCCCTTTCTTTCACTTTCTCTCTCTCTCTCTCTCTCTCTCTCTCTCTCTCTCTCTCTCTCTCTCTCTCTCTCTCTCTCTCTCTCTCTCTCTCTCTCTCTCTCTCTCTCTCTCTCCTTCCATCCCAGTTTCTCCCTCTCCCACTCACTCACTCCCACTTTCACACTCCGCCTCTGTCCTTCTCTTCCCCTCTCCTTCTCCCCTTCCTGTCCCTCCCTTCCACTTTTTTCTCTTCTTCTCCTTCTTTTTCCCTCTCCCACTCACTCACTCCCACTTTCTCCCTCTCCCTCTCTGCCCCTCTCCATCTTCCTCCCTCATACTTTCTCCCTCTCCCTCTCTGTCCCTCTCCATCTTCCTCCCTCCCAATTTCTCCCTCTCCCACTCACTCACTCCCACTTTCTCCCTCTCCCTCTCTGTGCCCCTCCATCTCCCTCCCTCCCACTTTCTCCCTCTCCCCCTCACTCACCGCCCCTTTCTCCCTCTCCCTCTCTGTGCCTCTCCATCTCCCTCCTTCATACTTTCTCCCTCTCCCTCTCTGTGCCCCTCCATCTCCCTCCCTCCCACTTTCTCCCTCTCCCACTCACTCACTCCTACTTTCTCCCTCTTCCTCTCTGTGCCCCTCCATCTCCCTCCCTCCCACTTTCTCCCTGTCCCCCTCACTCTCAAATAAATCTCCTCATATCTGACTTCCCCTCCCGACTCGCGAAAGTGTCACGGCGTCTCCCCTCATTCTTATTCATTGTCCTCTCCTTCGCCTCAACAGCAATCGTCTCACTTTGGAATGCATCACCTCACCGTCGCCTCAGGAAATCCTCATTATTCTCGAAAACTCGGGAAGATCTCATTATTCGTGCATACATAAAAGATATAGTGGTGATATTATGGTGTCTGTTTGATCTTTGTGTGTGTGTGTGTCTGTGTGTGTGTGTGTGTGTGTGTGTGTGTGTGTGTGTGTGTGTGTGTGTGTTACCATCTATTTATGCTTCTTATGTTTTTTCTTTATTTATCTCTATCTCTGTATCTATCTCTATCTCTATTTCTATCTGTTCTCTCTCTCTCTCTCTCTCTCTCTCTCTCTCTCTCTCTCTCTCTCTCTCTCTCTCTCTCTCTTTCTTTCTCTCTCTCTCTCTCTCTCTCTCTCTCTCTCTCTCTCTCTCTCTCTCTCTCTCTCTCTCTCTCTCTCTCTCTCTCTAATTTTGTTTCATCTTCTCTGCAACCGCCATCAGAAATCAATTGAAAACCTGTTGACAGCATGTCGAGTTACTTGGGTTTTCAGTTTCTTTTGCAGGATCATAATAGTAATAATAACAATAATGATAATAATAAAAATAATAATAATAATAATAATAATAATAATAGTAATAATGATAATAATAATAATAATAATAATAATAATAATAATAATAATAATAATAATAATAATAATAATAATAATAATGATAATAATAATAATAATGATAATAATAACAATAGCAACAACAACAATAATAATAATGATAATAATAATAATAGTTTTTTCATAGGTGATTATGCCATCTGGTGACGGAACGCGTCTTCGAGTGATTGCTAGCTTCCAGTGCCGTGTCATTAGTAATAGATGACTAGTTGTGTTCGCATTAGTAAAGGAATTAGTGTTTATTTCCTATATTGCTGGTTGTGTTATTATGTGTGAGAGCGGGTGTGTAGATGCGTAGATGTACAAGTGTGCTTGTTTAAGTGCACAAGTGCAGAGCAGATGTTCGTCATATTCGAGCAACAGCAAGATTTTGCTCCAGTCCAGTCTAACTCTCAGTCAAGTCTAGTTGCTTTCATTTCAGTTCTAAGGTAAGGCGAATTTCTTTAGCTTTCTTTCACTCTGTCTATCTATCTATATACATATATACACATATATATATACATATATGTGTGTGTGTGTGTGTACATACATATGTATATCATATTTATGTACGTCTTATTTCCTTTTATCTCTCTCACAAGTTGTTTGTCTGTCTGTCCCTTTTTTTCTCTCTCTCTTTCTCTATCTCTCACACACAAACACACACACACACACACACACACACACACACACACACACACACACACACACACACACACACAAACACATACACATACACATGCGCGCGCGCACACACACATATCCATACATATATATAGTATATAGATAGATAGATATTGATGTAGATGTAGATACGGATATAGATATAGATACATGTATGCACATGTATGTGTGTGTGTGTTTGTGTCTATATATATATATATATATATATATATATATATATATATATATATATACATTAATAATTATTTTTGCAAATTCAAATTATAACAAAACTGCTAATATTCCAATACTCTCTTTTTTACAGTCCAGTTTTAGCAAATAAACATTTCCTTTCACATATCTGTTTTCTAGCCAGTATCGTTAAGAAGTGAAATGAGCTTCGTAGTGGTAACAGTGTGTTACATTAAGGCAATTGCCAGTGTCCATATTGCTATTGGCATATTATTTTCTTCGCCATGGTAATCATACATTTCTTCTGGACTATCAAAGTACATTCATAATATTGTTGTTTTTTTTTTTTTTTTTTTTTTTTTTTTGTGGTGATAAAAGTCGTTTTTATGACCAATTACAACCAACACCTTATCTGGACTATCAAACTATATTCATGCAATTGCTTATCTATTGTCTCTAATGATACGATTAATTTCCATATCTATATTAGCATCTTATTTTCTTCCTTGTACTTATCGTGTGAAGTATATCATCTGGACCATTAAACTATACTTAATGAATTGCTTATCTATTGTCTCTAATGATAAGATTGATTTCCATATCCATATTAGCATCTTATTCTCTTACTCATGGCAATGGCTCATTTCTGCCATTCTCCATATTCTTTCTTACCTTTTTCTTGTCTATTCAAAGGTCCTACAACGAGATGCCTCTGCCACTTCTGACCCTCCTTTTCTTCTGCTTTGCCATAGCACCAATGCCGGGTACTTGTTTTGCAATATTCATATAATTAAGTACTCTTTAGTTCTGTTTATAAACGCATCGCATCAGTTATGAACTATATCTCTATTATGAGGGTATGTTTTGCCGAAGACGTGCTGGCGTCAGTGAGAGACTCAACACCGAGTTATAACAGTTTTAAGTTGTTTGTAGTTTTATTTATTGTTGCTGTTTTACAAAGAAACAGCAGTGA
>NC_061827.1:3176848-3181848 GCF_019202785.1 Penaeus chinensis | reverse complement strand
GAGAAGTAATTTCTGTTTCGTAAATATCAAATTACATGAACCTAGTTGTTATAAAGGAAGCAGCTGCGTTTATAATACCTATTTACCTATTTATCTTTCTGTTCGGTGTGTGTGTGTGTGTGTGTGTGTGTGTGTGTGTGTGTGTGTGTGTGTGAATATAGGCAATGAATACAGAACACACACATGCGCGCGCACGTTACTAGGGAATATCTTTTTAACGGAATAAAAATACTTCCAATAGATATTCCTAGAAAAGTAACATAAAACCGATTTTACATGTATCCACATATGATACACCGGTCTTTTTTTTATTAGATGAAGGTATAATAACAGAAACAAATGTATTAAATGTTGGGCTTTACGTTTAGTATGGTGATAAACCTAGTAAAATCGTGTTCAATGTGTATATTTCCCGCAAGTGAACACGTACGTACAGATTATAACAAGGATAATAATAAGTTATTTGTAACATTTACCTAATTTCCTAGAAGTTAGTTCCGAGAAGTTAGTTCCTGGAAGTTAGTGATTGATTAATGATAATCATTTTCTGTTCTTGATCTGTCTGATGGAAAGATTTTGTTTACGTCATCCCAAGAGGATGCCCTTCCTAACCTTGGATCTTGGGTAGGATTCAAACTCTTGCAAGTACGTTGAAAGCACGCAACAAATTCTTGGATTTTAGGATTCACAACATTGCCCTTACCATGCTCTTATCTCTTACATTATGGATTTAGGAACACTATAACACTACTTGTGAAGATTATGGAGTAGTTAGATGATATCACTTAATTATACAGTCTTTTATAAAATCGGCTTTGCCAGTCATTTATCAGTTACGAAGATCGTTCGAAAATGCCAGATTGATTGATTATTTTAAATTATCTGCCGCGACAACAGCTAAGCTCAGTCGGTCATCATCATCATCATCATCATCATCATCATCATCATCATCATCATCATCATCATCATCATCATCATCATCATCGTCGTCGTCGTCATTATTAGTAGTATTATCATCATTAGCATTACTATTAGTATTGTAAATATTTCCACCTCGAGATATAATGTTAACGCTGTAATAGCTAACGCTATGACGTGCTTATTTCTATAAAATCACCATTGTAAATATATATAAATATGTGTGTGTGTGTGTGTGTGTGTGTGTGTGTTTGCATATGTGTAAGACGAGCTATCGTGTTCGTGGTGGTAATCGTGCCACGGATCAACGTCCTCGTCCTCGTCGTCCTTGTCTTCGTCGTCTTCGTATTCGTCGTCCTCGTCCTCACTGTACCTGTATTCGTCTTCGTCGTCCTCGCCCTCGTTGTCTTAGTCTCGTCGAACACGTCCTTTCCATCCTTGTCTTCGTCCTCTTCATCGCTCAGCCCCTTGACAACGTCTTCGCCTTCGTCGTCCTCGCTGTCTTCGTCTTCGTTGAACTTGTCCTTGCCATCCTTGTCTTCGTCCTCTTCATCGCCCTCGTCCTCGTCTTCGTCTTCGTCGTCCTCGTCCTCCTCGTCCTCGTCCGCCTCGTTCTCGTCCTCCTCGTCCTCGTCCGCCTCGTTCTCGTCCTCCTCGCCCTCGCCCTCGTCCTCGTCCTCGTCCGCCTCGTTCTCGTCCTCCTCGTCCTCGTCCGCCTCGTTCTCGTTCTCGTCCTCCTCGCCCTCGCCCTCGCCCTCGTCCTCGTCCTCGTCCTCGTCTGCCTCGTTCTCGTCCTCCTCGTCCTCGTCCGCCTCGTTCTCGTTCTCGTCCTCCTCGCCCTCTCCCTGGCCCTCGTCTTCGTCCTCGTCTTCGTCTTCGTAATATCCCAACAGCATCAGAAGAACAAGGTTTCGACATCTCTCCCGAAGAATTGTAAATGAAAAAGCGTCGTCGAAAAAAGTGAAGGAGGGGAAAATGGTCAAAATACATGAAGCTTCGAAAATGGGAAAGTGGAAACGCAATAGGAAAATGAGACTTTACACCACCTAGAGACTAGACACGTAACGGGAGGAAGACACGGCATCACTGAGGAAAATGTCTGATATCTTTTGAAGCTGAAAAGGAAAAGCCCGTCTCCCTGTAAGGAAAATGTAAGAAAGGGGGGAAAAAAGGGAAAATCCTGTTTGTAGACGTGGCTAGAGTTTGGTACGGATTTACGGATTTCTTCATTTCCCGCTGGGGTTCATTCTAAATCCTGGGTGAGTAGCGTTAGTGTAGAATTATTTCTGAATCTTGGGTGCGTACCATCACTATACACATTTAAGTTTGTTTCTTTGCCTCGGTTATTTAATAGGTTAATTTTCACTGGACTTTGTATTGTTTAAATTAAGTGTCATTAGCACGGGATGTTTTGCTTCACATCATTTCATGGCGGGAACAGTAGGATATTTTTTTTTTTTTTTTTATCTAAATATTTACTGATATTATGAAGGCTGCTTTCGTCTTCTTTCACTCTCTCATCTTGAGTGAAGAACTTTAACATACGATTCATGCAGTTCCTGTAATGATTATGGAACATAAAATCAATTGAATATACTGAAATATTCACAATTTCACTTCAAAAACATTACGTCTCAATTAATCAGAACTCAAAAAAAATGACCAGTTTATTCAGTGATCAATTTTTCAACTGTGAGAAAGGCTATCACGTGTAAATAAAACACTGCGGTGAACCTCCAGTAAAAAGCGCATATGCACGACCCAAAATCCGCAACCATAATTTAGGACAGGGGTTCCCAATCTGGGGTCCATGGGATACTTTCTTGGGGGCCATGAATTAATATGAAAATTATGACTTCGAATCAAACTAGATTTTGTCTCACCCGGCAACACCAGCACTCAAGGAACAGAAAAGTCGACTTCCCAGGTCCAGATCACCATAAATATAATGTACTGCATTAAATGCATTTTTTTTTCATACTACAGGTTCTTTAGTCGACTTGATTCCCTTTAGCAGTCAATTTTCATGCAGTTTTCCTAACGCCCTGAAGTACCTGCAGAAAATTAACTCTCACATAACATTAAAGAAGAATCTTTCCACATAGTTTTCATGTCCTATGGTTATTAGTAGCATTGAACTATTCATAAATAATAATAACTGAATCTGAAAGGATGATAGAACGCGGCCACGGAGGTTATTATACATTGTTTGGTGGCCACAGAACAGAAAAGATGGGAACCACTGATTCAGAAGAGAAGTAGAAAAAAAAGAAAAAGAAAACAGGGCTAATAGCTTCATTTGAAAGTATGAAAGGAACAGTTTGGTGGTAAGAATTGAAAACCCCAGGAGTGTGCAGATGAATAAACCCTACTAATTTATTAATTTCTCTCTTACCTTGAACTTACCTAATTCTATATTGTTTAATAAATACTCTAGATATCTATCAACTACTATTGCACATCCTTTTCATTCCAAATTTCCGAATCCCCATACAGTAGAACTTTTTTCTAATTTCTGCAGATACGATGGAAGTTTGTCTTCACCCAGCAATAACATGAAGAAATAAACGTAAAATTCCGTACAATCACGTCTTTCTCGGTCGTTGCCAAACTGATGACTTGCTTCACGACTCTGTTTAGCATTTTCCTGATGCATTCTCCACACCCAATTCACTTTAAGGAGAAGCACTTTGTAGGATGAAAACGCGATGGATCTCCGTTTGGTGTCGTGCTGGTGCTTCGAGCTTCGAGCAGTTGGTTTACCTTCAACGTCTCGGGTCGGACGCCTGAACGCGAAAACTGCATGTGTAACGGGTTGATTTACCTTACATTTCTAACACTCGGTGGTATTGTTATTTTCCAACAACCGGACATGTATAGGTTGACAGAAAGATGGATAGATAGATTAGATAGATATTGGTATAAACATATATGTGAGTGTGTTCATATATATATGTGCGTATATGTATATATGTGTCTGTGTGTGTGTATATATAAACATATATATATATATATGTGTGTGTGTGTGTGTGTGTGTGTGTGTGTGTGTGTGTGTGTGTGTGTGTGTGTGTACACATACACATCTAAAGTTAATGATTGGATGCTGTTCGTTCAGATACGACAGAAATTGTTCGATGTGTGAATGCTCTTTGGACAGAAGAAACGTGTCAGCTATATAGAATATTGGTTTAAAATTATCTGAGCAATCATTTAACCAGTTACATTCATGATGGAAGGCAGCCCGCTGGCATTCACACACAGAAGACCACCTTTTCACTCGCAATGATTTCAAAATGCTGTCCACATCTAGCAGACTCAACCTTATCATCTCAGAATCTCTGCACATCTGGCTTACGGTGTAACTCGAGACTTTTTCTTATTGTTCCATTCTATTATCCATTTATTATTGTTTATTCGATTAACTATTTTTGTCGTTGTTTCTTGTTTTATTTAACCATGTTTATGTTCAGTACTTTTAGTCTGATGATAGAGATGTCATTATTCGAAACGTTATAATAAAAATGTTCACAGTAGCCCTGCGACTACGCTTCCCGAGAGGAAAATCAACAATAGAAATTATAAATATATATGTACATAAATTTCTATATATACATATAATATATATATATATATATATATAAACTATTTAGGTAAGTAATATATACCTATGTAAATATTTTAAGGATGCTTGTACTGTTTACTTCACGGTCGAGTGTCCGGCAACCAAGCACATGCGCAAGATCTGGAAAGAGACAATGTAAACTGATGATGAAAGGCAGAAATGAAAAAAAGTAAAACAAGAGAAAAGTTGTTTTAATGATCTCAAAAGCACAAAGAAATAAAACTTTCAACAACAGCAATTACAACAATGGCTACATTCAACCCAACCAGGAATAATGAGAAAATTACAAATTACGACAAGGTGAAGATTAATGAAAGATGTTGTCTTGTGTATTGCAAGTATTGGATGCGTAAAACAAAATATGAATAAATCTTACAACACGAGTATCTTAAGAAAATATTACCAGTGTCATACACTGAATTTAAATTAAGTGAAAAATCTTAGCTACGCCAACATATAT
>NC_061827.1:3164348-3166848 GCF_019202785.1 Penaeus chinensis | reverse complement strand
TATATAAATATGTGTAAATATATAGTATATACATATTGTAAATGAATATATACATAAACACATTATATATTATACATATTGTATATGAATATTATATATTATATACATATATGTAATATACATGATATATATATATATATATATCATATAATATGTATATTATGTATATCATATATATGAGTATAAATGTATAAATATATATAAGTACACGTAAATATATATATATATATATATATATATATATATATATATTTATATATATATATATACATTACCCATGCATGCAAGTTGCAAGACATGATCCAGGCATCGAGCAGTGACGTCATACTTCAAGATGTCCTGTGAGGCCTCAATGCCGTATTCCTCTCGCAGAATTCTGAAAGTGAAATGCAACTAACACAATATTATCATGTTAAAGGCAACACCATGCAATAATTATAAATTAAATACCCGAGGAACGTGCTCCGTATATGTATAGATTTAAACACATGAATAATGTAGACATGCATACGTGTGTGTGTGTTTGTGTATGTATATATATTTATATGTATATACATATTTAGTTACTTAAATTTATAGATATGTATATGTGCATGTATATAAAAACATACATACATATATATAGTATATATATATAAATATATATATATATATATGTATATATATACATATATATATATACATATGTGTGTGTGTGTGTGTGTGTGTGTGTGTGTGTGTGTGTGTGTGTGTGTGTGTGCATATATATATATATATATATATATATATATATATATATATATATATACATAATATATATATATATTAATACAAATGCATATCTGTCTGTGAGTTAGTGTGCGTGTGTCTATATCATATATATATATATATATATATATATATATATATATATATATACATATATATATGATGTGTATATATATATACATATGCATATATATGTGTATATATAAATATATTTATGAGTGTATATATGTATAAACAAATGCGTATTTGTTTGTGCGTTAGTGTATGCATATGCATATATGCATATGCATATATATATACATACATATGTATGTATATAAATGTATAGATACATATGTGTATATATATACATATACATATACATATAGTTATATATATATATATATATATATATATATATATGATGTGTATATATATACATATATATGTATATATATATAAATATATACATATATATTCATATACACATATGTGTTCGTGATATTTTATTCCCCAATATCAGATTCACAAAGATGATTGCACTGGTGCACAAAGAAATTTGAGACACGTGAGCAATAACCGTCTAGAAGCTCGTAAAATAAAAACAAAAGCAGCTTCAATTCAGATGATCTCACTGAACATCCGACATCCAAGCCGTGTTCCTTCCTTCAGTGAGATGCAAGGAATATGAAGAAGAAGAAAAAAAAGAAGAGGCCGGTCCATGACTTGATTTCGGTTCAGGGGAGATCTGTGTGGGACGATATTGTGATACGGATAAGTACCGTGGGTATAGTAACTACTTAGTCTTGTTACACAGCAAAGAAAATAAGAGCATACCTACATAGCTATACGACAGTAAATATATATAGTGAATATAATATAAGAACATATCTATATAGCCTTGCCATATAACAGTGCATATAACAATGTACCTAGGTGGTCCTGTCAGAACAGTGAATACTAATTACATACCTACATAACCTAGACATACAGCACTAAATATATCAGTAAACCTACATAGTCCCGTCATAGAACAGTAAATATAACAACATATACTTGAGTCCGAACTGTGATATAAATAAAGTTGATGACTGCGACAACTTACCCGCGTAACCCTGGCGTACAGAGAATAAAATCTGCTTCATGGTACCATAACAAATACAAACGGAGGAGATCGGCTTCCCTTCCCGGCGCGGAAATGTGACAAGGTAAGTGATGTATTAGCAGCCTCTACAGCAGCCACGCTTGTAAATACTGCAGACGGCGCTGAAGGGGTATGTTCGATCCTCTCACCCAAATGCATACTATCGGCTTACCTGCCACGATCCATCTCAATTTCGCCTGTCGTTTCTCTCTTCCACTGACAATGGCGAAAGGGAAATATTTTTCGGATATTGGGACGTACCTTCTGTCGCTTCACTACGGTGCAGCTCTTGATTCTCCTGTGTTATTATCTTCCATAGGGAATGCGTACTTAAGGGGAACAGGGGCAGGTATTTGGTATAACCGTAGGGCATTTATAATGAGTATGTGGGTTCTTTTGGATCTATCGTGGTTGTATCACTTTCGAAATGACAGAAAAAAAAAAACATCGCCCAAAATATATCGCATTTTCTACTTTATGACACTGATATTGGTTTCTCATGGCTTTTGATGTAATGTTCTAAGTGGATCCTGTTGCAGTGCCTAAATTATTCTACCTTAATTAGCAACGTATTTCCTCGGAGAACTGATTCTGTCCTTGCAGTACAAAGTAAATCACCGCTAGGCAAAT
>NC_061827.1:3139348-3141848 GCF_019202785.1 Penaeus chinensis | reverse complement strand
TGTTATCATTATCATTATCAATGTTATTATCATAACTAGTAATTAGTAATATTCTCATTAATATTATTATTATTATCTTTATCATTAGTATTATCATCGTTATTTTCATTATTAGTAGTATTATCATTGTTATTATTACTATCAGTATACTTTTATTATTACTATTATTATTATTATTATTAATATTATTATTATTATCATCATCCTTATTATTATTATTATTATTGTTATTATTATTATTATGTTTATCATTATTATCATTATTATCGTTATTATCATTATTATCATTATTATCATTATTTTTATTATCATTATTATTATTATCATTATTATTATTATTATTATTATTATTATCATTATTATTATCATTTAATTATTTATATTATCTTCATTGTCATCATCATTACCATAATTTCCTTAGCCTCGTTTTTATTTGTCTTGTTCGGAAGTATATGGTTTATCACCACACTTTTCTTTTATCTTTTTTCATGTGTGTTTCCTTCTTATTCTTCTTATCCTTCTTTTCTCTTTTTCTCTTTTCATTTGTTTTCCTTTCTTTACGTTTTCCTTTTCCTTTTATGTTCGTCTTCTTTCTTCCTCGTCTGCTGGTTCTTATATGTTTACACCTATTCCTCTCTCTTTCCTCTCCTCCTTCCTAACCTCTGACCCTATTGTCCAATCATCTTTTCCTTTTCCTTTTGTCTTCTCTCCCTCTCTTTCTCTCCTCTTACTCTTTGCCGCCTTTCCCTCTCCTTCTCCCTATCTCCTCCTATTATCCAATTCGTTTTCCTCTCACTCTTCTTGTATACTCTTTATTTCTTCTCTCTACTCCCATCCTTACCCTCTCCCTCTTATTCTACCCTCTCCCATCCTGCTATTTCTCTTCTCTCTCTCCATACCCTCTCTCCATCTTCCTCTCCTCCCAACAGCCTGGTCATTCACCTCTCACTCTCACTCTCCTTCTCTGCTGCTCTCTTTAATCACTCCTTTCCATCTTCCTCTCCTCTCCATTCCCCTCTCTCCGTTCCCTCTTTTCTTTTCTTTCTCCCTCTCTCCATGCCTTTCCTTCTTCTTCTCCCTTTCCTTTTACTCCTCCCAGCCAACCCCTCCCCCCTCCCACCCCCTCTCTCTCTCTCTCTCTCTCTCTCTCTCTCTCTCTCTCTCTCTCTCTCTCTCTCTCTCTCTCTCTCTCTCTCTCTCTCTCTCTCTCTCTCTCTCTTCGCCCCTTCCTCTCTTCATCCCATCCTCCTCCGTCTCTCCTCCCTTGCTCTCTTCATACCCGTTCCTTCTCCTTTTCCTTTTCTCTCTTTCTTCCCTCCACCCTCCCCCCCTCACCACCTTCCTCTCCTCCATCCCCCGGCTCCACTCCCTCTCCCTCTTCTTCCACCCCCTCCCTCTCTCCCTCTTCCTCCCCTCCATTCCTTTCCCTTCATCGCCTGCCCCTCTTCCACCCCCCCCCCTCCTCCCGCCACGTCTGCGTTTGTCTTGTTGGAAAGTTTCAAAGGCGTCGATGACTTGGAACGACTTGGTCTTCTGACGTCCAGACTCGAAGCCAGCTTGTTCTCTTCTAGCCAAGAACTCCTTTGCCAAGTTTGGCTGAGGAATGTAACTCTCCGCTGGCGCAGTTTCGTAATAAAACGATCGAGGGGGTGACGACGCCTTTTATTTAGTTCGAGTTATCTCTTGGTTGGTATCGATGACACTCTGTGGATTCTGCGATTGGGTGTGACGAGGTTGGAACACGATATTTTTTTCTTTCTTTCTTTCTTTCTTTCTTTTTTTGTAATGTTAATAAGGTACGGATTTTACGATTGTGTGCAATGTTTTTTTTATTTTTGGGTGTGATGTACTTGAAACACGACTGTCTCTTTCTTCTTTCTTTATTTATTTATCTATTTATCTATTTGTTTCTGTAAAGTTAATAGGTACATATGATGGATTATTCCTTTTCCGATTGGGTATCACGTATTTTAAACATGATTGTCTTTTTTTATATTCTTTTTCCTTTTTTTTTTTTTGGAGGGAGGGTAATGTTTATAATGTATCCAATAAGTAGATGCTATCAACGTGTGGATGTCGCTTTAGAAGTGCCTGGCGTTGTTTTTATGTAAGAGTTTGAGCATTCCTGACAATATCAGATTACGATTAATCTATCTACTTTCCTGCATATATGTTGGCGTATGACTGGTTACTTTGATTAAGTATATTACAGCAGCTTTAGGTAGTATCATGTTTCTTTTGTTGTTTTTTGTTTTGTTTCTACGAAAAAAAATATTTTATCAACAAGCACAAATTCAGCAAACAACTTTATAGCTGCATAGGAAATTTTGAGAATATGTGTGTGAAGCCTAGTGCAGTTTAATTTGCATGTTGAATATTGCATATGCAAAATAGGTTTGAAATTACCTGGAAAACTTTTAAGATTCGTCGTCAGAATTTTATTTTTTTTAAACTTAAAGTTGGGGTACTTTGCTATTTAATTCGCTTGGAATGCACGTTC
>NC_061827.1:3121848-3126848 GCF_019202785.1 Penaeus chinensis | reverse complement strand
TTTTTACCCTTTAATTACAAATGTTTATTATACTTCACATGCTATTTTGAAAACAATAATGGATGTCATGGAGAAATCAGGGCCATAAAGAAATCAATATACATACACATATCTTCTATTTCATCATATTCATTACAGAGCAATGGGATAATCTTACAGTTACATAGTATAAGTTGCAAAACGTGATCATATTAAGAATAAAGAACAATTCACATGTTATTATGGTAATCACTGCCGCTTTATTTGACTTTACAGACAAATAGCTTTGTTAACATATTGGTTGAACAATAACTCGTTTTCTAACTACCAATGGCGTGCTTAACTTAGCATGTACCATATCATTAGTGACAATTTCAACAGGCAAATCAATCCATTTTATTACACATTTTATTTGATTACTTAAATGTGCTTTGAGAATATATATTACAACTTCGAATATGGATTATTATATATGATGTTAGTAGCTGAGGCTAAATATATCTCAAGACAGATGTGATAACATTAAATAATACATGTGTGTGCGTGCGTGCGTACGTATATGTGTGTGTTCGTGTACGTGTACATATGCATACATATATAAAAGTAGATAGACATACATACCCTTATATGTATAGACACGAAATACAAAAACTTCACTTATCACATCATTACGAACGCCGATAGCACGTGGCTTCGTGCAGAGTGGGCGACAAGCGCTTCCGAGGGACTAAAAACGTGGATACGGCTGAGGTGACGTTACCATCTGATGCCAGAAGCCCCGCAGGCACACAATGGCCTTTGTTGACAGTTTAAAATGTTTACCACGTTAATGGCTCTACGCGTACCTTCAGTGCCCAGCGACGAGATTGGGAGGAAGTAGATGCTATAACTATATGACTATAACAGGGGGGAACAATGACATTTGAAGGGAAAATACAGGTCTAAAATGTAAAAATAATAATAATAATAATAATAATGATAAAGATAAAAATAAAATAACATCGCACGATTTTAAATCAAGGGCTTCCAACAGCTTGTGCCCTTCACAACGGAAACAAGTATTGCCTTTCTTTAAGATAAATAAACCAATAGATAAAACAAACCGAATGTGAAAATAAGAAAAATAAAGTAAAAAGAGCAAACGAACGAAAGGAAACAAGACTGACAGAGGAAGCGAAGTCTCGTCAAGACGTAGGGATGAAAGCAATCCTGTCTTGGGAGAAGTTAGGGCTCGGGTTTCGTGAGATTAGTTCAGTGTTTCTTAGCGTGTGTTTCGAGGGCTTCGGAGATATGAATGTGTGTTGTGTGTGTGTGTGTGTTTGAAGCGTCTGTCTGTGCGTGTGTGTTGTGTGTGTGTGTCTGGGTTTTGTGTTTGTGTGGTGTGTGTGTGGTGTGTGTGTGTGTGTGTGTGTGTGTGTGTGTGTGTGTGTGTGTGTGTGTGTGTGTGTGTGTGTGTGTGTGTGTGTGTGTACGTGTGTGTATACATGTGTGTGTGTGTGTGTGTGTGTGTGTGTATCTGCGTGTTGTGTTTGTATGTGTTGTGTGTATGTGTATGTGTGTGTGTGTGTGTGTACGTGTGTTTATACATGTGTGTGTGTGTGTGTGTGTGTGCGCGCGCGTGTGTGTGTGTGTGTGTTTGTGTGTGTGCGTGTGTGTGTGTGTGTGCCAGAACCGGACTTCGAGTAATATTCCTTTTCAAGACCGTCAAGCGCCATCCTGCAAGGAGCCCGGCATCCTCGGAGGCTAAACTTATTTGATCTTCGGCAATAGAACACGAACGTAGACCGCGTGTTCATACCTTTCTTTGCTTTATGCCTGACCTTTGGGAGAATTATGACCCTTGCAAATATCAGTCATGCATTAGAATCATGCATTTCTGACGCTGCTGAACGTCGGTATCACATAAGGGAAAAACCAGGTCAGCTGTTTATTAGATTTTTTGCCAGCAAGGGAATCAGGAAATCTTATATATGATTTTTGTTCTCTCAGTTTTTCCCAGTAGGGGAATTATCAATAACTTGGTGATAGTTTTGGCACAATGCAGCGGTTTTTATCTTTCCCTAAGGATCTAGGAAAGGTTTAAACAAATTTTGCTACCCAGTTTTGCTTACTTTGCAATCTTATGTGCTACTGTGCAATATATATGTGGTCAACGTAATCTATTTTTCGAATATGAATTATGATAAATGTTCCGCTAAACATTTTGCTATTATCATTGCCTTCCTCTCAGTCTCCCTCCCTCTTCTCTCTCTTTATTTCTCTCCCTTACTCTTCCTCCCTCCCTCTCTCTCTCTCTCCTTACCTTCCTTTCTCTCTCTCTCCATCCCTCTCTATTTCATTCCCTTGCTCTCCCTCCCTCCCTCCTCTCGCTCTGTTTTTCTCCCTTTCTCTCCCTCCTCTTCTTTCTGATTTGGTTGAATAAATTAAGAGCTGCGAAGTTTATGACATGATTTATTTACACAGAAAACACAGTAATTTGAAAACTTCGACACACTCTCTCAGGGGATAATCAAATTCACTCATTTGGATACCACTACCCACGATTATAATAAATGAATAAACAGTGCTCTGTGTTCTGACATATAACTGAAGAGGATTACGCATATTCGATATTTTGCACATAAAAAAATATATATTAAATCATCACCATGCAATTATAACGGTATTTTCATATTGAAAAACCCTGATTGCGCACACGGCCTCGCCAAAGGAAAAATCATTCGTTTAATAATTTCCCGCCGCCGCCCACGTCATCACGCAGATAAAAAGGCCAAACAGCGGATTGATGATAGAACTAGAGCTGTCACCCAAGCCAAAAAAGAGATAAGGAGAAGATATTACAATTCCCTTTATCTCCAAATAGATGCTAGACGTCAATCAGAGTATATCAAACGCATCGATATAATAAAGGTTATGTTATAACGAAGTTACCACGTAGAACAGAGTAGAATACAGCAGAGAACTTCTACGCTATTTTTATTTCTTTTATTTAACTAAAACTGTTTTGATTATATCATGTTAACATTTTAGATTTCCTTGATTTTTTCTCACGATTTGTGGGTTTATATGGGCGTGCTATACTCTTGTGTTTTCGTTTCAATTAAAATCACATTTTCTTATTTGGATACTTTCTATGTTTACGGAACCGTGACTGGAATACTTTTACTTATCATATTCCTACTATTTAACAACAACCCAAAAGGACTACACACTACTATGTATGTTGTTTTTTTCTTCATATAATTAAAAGGTAATGTACGGTAATGATAAGGTATAATGTTCACAAAACAATATGATAAGCTTGGACTTCAGAGTTAAATGGTACAGATGAATTAATTTGCATATGACCATGTATCGCTGAGAAATGCTTAGTCGACCTTGTTGATTTCATTCACTTTAGGTGAATAGTCTAGACAGCTTAATTAAATGTAGAAGTAGTATGTTGTGTGCATTTGAGCCCATGGTTCAGTTTGTTTTGAGAAATTTCTTTTATAGAAGAGAGAAGGACGCTGATATAGTTTCCGAAAGCTCTATATACCTGAAATGACTGGAGAAATGCACGGAGAAACAACACTACCATTTCACTAGAAAGCGAACACACGAAAAAAAATTGTGCACTTACACGTTACAGGCACTCACGCCACTCGCATGTACATGAATAATTGCATTAACATTTCACAATGTTTGCTTACATTTTCACTCCTCGGAATTTAGTTGGGCTTTCATTATCTTCTTCGAGTTCTATTCAACGAAGAAGAAAAAGAGAGGGGAACAGTTTTATGCCTAAATTCCTGGAAATGAAGTAATAGTATTTAATTGTACCATGTCCATTTTACTTTGCACCTTCTTGATATTCAAAAACTCCTACGCTGCCCATGACCTTTTTTTATTAAGGTGCTTTTAAGATTCTATAAACAGTAAGTGTTGCCAGAGGCGTAGGAAGAATGAGGCGAAAAAACACTTTTCAATTTCTATATATTTCCATGCTTCTTATCACAAGTATTAACTCTAAGAACAATAGGGTTTTCGTGTATCCATGTTAAAATTAGATGAAGCGTTATTTTTTTTATTATTTTATTTTTTTGTTTTTGTACGATAAGAATATAGTACAAATAGCAAGTAAAGAAGGATACAATTTATGTGAAGTCTGTATTGAATTAATAGGACTGGTGTGTGCGAGAGGATGGGTGCGTGCATGCATGTATGTGTGTGTACACACACACATGCAGATATCTATATCTATATCTCTCTATTTACCTTTCTGTCTATCTACTTCAAGCCTGTTGATGTTATTGCAAGTTACTTCAAAATCTAACATTGGTTCTTCGTAGGCATAGCTCTTGTCTACAGCGCTACGGGGGACGATTGTCTGTCGCTGATTGGTCACACTGTTCCCCACTGGCTCGTAGCTCGTGTCTGAAAGCTTCGATGCCATATGCCACGGACGGGAATATACAGAAGGTCCTTTGGTATCTGGCAGGTTTATGACCTACAGGCTCCGAACCGCGAAGGTGCCATATGCCGCAAGAGAAGTGTTGTGATGAATGTCTGAACTACGAGGTGGCCATAAACGTGGTCTCTGAGGGGCGGGGGGGGGGGGGGGGAGCAAAGACCCCGAAGTCTGACAAAACATTCCTGTTGACTATGTTGTTTTACTTACTAATTTCCATCGTAAGTCTCTAGCGGTTATAATGCAACTGAAATGATAGAGAGTAAAAATGATTATGATAAAAGGTTAAATTACCTGATTCATCGAGTGGCCTCCTTTATTTTACGAAATTACGCAGTGTAGATCCTTAAACTTCTCATTAACGGATACTTTTTTAGCTCAAGTAAATCTGAAAAAAATCAACAAACCTTCAAACTGGTTTCCTTTTTTCTCTCTTTCTTTAGTTATTTTCTCTCTTTCTTTAGTTATTTTCTCTCTTTCTTTAGTTATTTTCTCTCTTTCTTTAGTTATTTTCTCTCTTTCTTTAGTTATTTTCTCTCTTTCTTTCTTCCTTTCTCTCTTTCTCTCTTTC
>NC_061827.1:3076848-3096848 GCF_019202785.1 Penaeus chinensis | reverse complement strand
GACAACGTAAACACCCTTATACAGATAGAAATCGCTTCAAAAGTAATAAAAACTGTAAGAAAATAAAACACCAACACAGAAAAAAAACATTTGCGTAACAGATATTCCAGGTTTCACTGTTAATTCACGAGATACTATACTGACACCAGGATCATCCAATACGAACAACAAAACAAATAACAAGGTAAAAAAAAAAAAAAAAAACGAAATAACAAATCCGATTTGTTCCTCACCGACAACTGCATCAATCCTCTATCATGTCCGTGCAGCCCCACTACCTGTTTTTCGAGAATTTCCTTGAACTGGTGGTTGATTGCGCAGTAATACCTGGTGATGTGATGGCTAATGATCATAATAAAAGCTTCTGATACCAGGTAACCACCCCAGGTAAGTGTCACGAAAAGGTTTTGAAGAAATCCTAAGACGAACGACCAAGGAGAAGGTACCAAGTTTCCTGTGGGTTAAAACGTAGATGTTTTTTTACGAGAAAGAAGTGAAATGTATGAATGCATTGGTACGATGTAATGTGTCATTCTTATACTTTACCTACCATTTTAATTTATCAGGTAGTTTTGACGGCTGTACTAACCACCTTACTGGAGCAGTTGCAAATCTACATTTTTTCAATAGACTGCTTTGTATTTTTTGTAGACACATACTCTCTCTCTCTCTCTCTCTCTCTCTCTCTCTCTCTTCTCTCTCTCTCTCTCTTCTCCCCTCCCTCCCTCCCTCCCTGTCCCTCCCTCTCTCGCTCTATTATCACCACCGCCATCATCACCACCGCCATCATCACCACCGCCATCACCACCCCCGCCATTATCACCACCGCCATCATCACCACCGCCATCATCACCACCGCCATCATCACCACCGCCATCATCACCACCGCCATCATCACCACCGCCATCATCACCACCGCCATCATCACCACCGCCATCATCACCACCGCCATCATCACCACCGCCATCATCACCACCGCCATCATCACCACCGCCATCATCACCACCGCCATCATCACCACCGCCATCATCACCACCGCCATCATCACCACCGCCATCATCACCACCGCCATCATCACCACCGCCATCATCACCACCGCCATCATCACCACCGCCATCATCACCACCGCCATCATCACCACCGCCATCATCACCACCGCCATCATCACCACCGCCATCATCACCACCGCCATCATCACCACCGCCATCATCACCACCGCCATCATCACCACCGCCATCATCACCACCGCCATCATCACCACCGCCATCATCACCACCGCCATCATCACCACCGCCATCATCACCACCGCCATCATCACCACCGCCATCATCACCACCGCCATCATCACCACCGCCATCATCACCACCGCCATCATCACCACCGCCATCATCACCACCGCCATCACCACCCCCGCCATTATCACCACCGCCATCATCACCACCGCCATCATCACCACCGCCATCATCACCACCGCCATCATCACCACCGCCATCATCACCACCGCCATCATCACCACCGCCATCATCACCACCGCCATCATCACCACCGCCATCATCACCACCGCCATCATCACCACCGCCATCATCACCACCGCCATCATCACCACCGCCATCACCACCCCCGCCATTATCACCACCGCCATCATCACCACCGCCATCATCACCACCGCCATCATCACCACCGCCATCATCACCACCGCCATCATCACCACCGCCATCATCACCACCGCCATCATCACCACCGCCATCATCACCACCGCCATCATCACCACCGCCATCATCACCACCGCCATCATCACCACCGCCATCATCACCACCGCCATCATCACCACCGCCATCATCACCACCGCCATCACCACCCCCGCCATTATCACCACCGCCATCATCACCACCGCCATCATCACCACCGCCATCATCACCACCGCCATCATCACCACCGCCATCATCACCACCGCCATCATCACCACCGCCATCATCACCACCGCCATCATCACCACCGCCATCATCACCACCGCCATCATCACCACCGCCATCATCACCACCGCCATCATCACCACCGCCATCATCACCACCGCCATCATCACCACCGCCATCATCACCACCGCCATCATCACCACCGCCATCATCACCACCGCCATCATCACCACCGCCATCATCACCACCGCCATCATCACCACCGCCATCATCACCACCGCCATCATCACCACCGCCATCATCACCACCGCCATCATCACCACCGCCATCATCACCACCGCCATCATCACCACCGCCATCATCACCACCGCCATCATCACCACCGCCATCATCACCACCGCCATCATCACCACCGCCATCACCACCCCCGCCATTATCACCACCGCCATCATCACCACCGCCATCATCACCACCGCCATCATCACCACCGCCATCATCACCACCGCCATCATCACCACCGCCATCATCACCACCGCCATCATCACCACCGCCATCATCACCACCGCCATCATCACCACCGCCATCATCACCACCGCCATCATCACCACCGCCATCATCACCACCGCCATCACCACCCCCGCCATTATCACCACCGCCATCATCACCACCGCCATCATCACCACCGCCATCATCACCACCGCCATCATCACCACCGCCATCATCACCACCGCCATCATCACCACCGCCATCACCACCCCCGCCATTATCACCACCGCCATCATCACCACCGCCATCATCACCACCGCCATCATCACCACCGCCATCATCACCACCGCCATCATCACCACCGCCATCATCACCACCGCCATCATCACCACCGCCATCATCACCACCGCCATCATCACCACCGCCATCATCACCACCGCCATCATCACCACCGCCATCATCACCACCGCCATCATCACCACCGCCATCATCACCACCGCCATCATCACCACCGCCATCATCACCACCGCCATCATCACCACCGCCATCATCACCACCGCCATCATCACCACCGCCATCACCACCCCCGCCATTATCACCACCGCCATCATCACCACCGCCATCATCACCACCGCCATCATCACCACCGCCATCATCACCACCGCCATCATCACCACCGCCATCATCACCACCGCCATCATCACCACCGCCATCATCACCACCGCCATCATCACCACCGCCATCATCACCACCGCCATCATCACCACCGCCATCATCACCACCGCCATCATCACCACCGCCATCATCACCACCGCCATCATCACCACCGCCATCATCACCACCGCCATCATCACCACCGCCATCATCACCACCGCCATCATCACCACCGCCATCATCACCACCGCCATCATCACCACCGCCATCATCACCACCGCCATCATCACCACCGCCATCATCACCACCGCCATCATCAC
Organism: Penaeus chinensis; assembly: GCF_019202785.1. Classification (NCBI taxonomy): domain Eukaryota; kingdom Metazoa; phylum Arthropoda; class Malacostraca; order Decapoda; family Penaeidae; genus Penaeus; species Penaeus chinensis. The sequence continues at coordinate 3,093,475 of NC_061827.1, read as the reverse complement.
CACCGCCATCATCACCACCGCCATCATCACCACCGCCATCATCACCACCGCCATCATCACCACCGCCATCATCACCACCGCCATCATCACCACCGCCATCATCACCACCGCCATCATCACCACCGCCATCATCACCACCGCCATCACCACCCCCGCCATCACCACCACCGCCATCACCACCCCCGCCATCATCACCACCGCCATCATCACCACCGCCATCACCACCCCCGCCATCATCATTAATATCCCAGGCCCCTTACCATAGAATTCCGGTGACTTGGGAAGAAAGAAGAAGCGCACAAAGATGGAACCGACAGACACCACGGCCATGACAACGTAGGCGGCGAGGATAAACAGCGGCAGGTGAGGCTGGGGAGCGCAAGGTATGCGTTTCTCCAGACGCTTTTCCAAACGACTCCAGCTGTTGAGGAAATTCGAGACGCGGCCTGGGGGGGTGGGGGGAGAGAGAGACACACAGAGTTGGGGGGGGGGGGGGTTTGAATGTGATGCGGGAGGGTGAATATCAAAGATTGTGAAAAAAGAAGAAAAAAAAAAGAAAGAGAATAAAAAGAAAAAGGGAAAGAAAAAAGAAAGAGAAAGAAAAGAGAAAAAGAGAAAGAAAAAAGAAAAGGAACTATATATACATATATAATCTTAGGCTAAAAGAATCGTCCCATAAAAGGTAAAAAAAATAAAAAAAATAACTAAAACGTATCAAATAAAAGAGTAATACACACAAGACCTTTCCATGGAAAAAAACAAATCATAAAAGCTAAAAAAAATATGAAAAGTCGAAATATCTAACACGATAATCATAAAGCAACGAATGGAGTTTCATAAAAGCTCCGCACAACTCACGCCCGCGGAAGAGCAGCATGACCCCGCACGATAAGGGAACCACATTGGCCCCGAGCCACGGTACGCTGACCAGAGTGTCTGCTGTGCTTCCGCTGTGGAAGAGAGAGAGAGAGAGGAAGAGGATGAGAGAGGCGAGAGGGAGAGAATGAGAGAGAGAGGGAGGGAGGGAGGGAGAAGGAAAGCGAGAGTGTGAGAGTGAGAAGGGGGGAGGGAGTGGGAGAGTGAGAGTGAGTGAATGAGAGGGGGTGGGTGGGAGAGAGAGAGAGTGAGAAAGAGGATGAGAGAGGCGAGAGGGAGAGAATGAGAGAGAGAGGGGTGGGAGAGGGAGAAGGAAAGCGAGAGTGTGAGAGTGAGAAGGGGGGAGGGAGTGGGAGAGTGAGAGTGAGTGAATGAGAGGGGGTGGGTGGGAGAGAGAGAGAGTGAGAAAGAGGATGAGAGAGGCGAGAGGGAGAGAATGAGAGAGAGAGAGGGGTGGGGGAGGGATAAGGAAAGCGAGAGTGTGAGAGTGAGAAGGGGGGGGGAGTGAGAGTGAGAGAATGAGAGGGGGTGGGTGGGAGAGAGAGAGAGTGAGAGGGGCTGGAAGGGAGAGTGGGAGAGTGGGAGGGAGGGTGAGTGACAGAGAGAGGTGAGTGTAAGGAGAGGGAAATTGAGAGAGAGAGGAAGTGGAAGTGAGAAAGTGAGAGGGGAGGTGGGAGAGGGAGAGTGAGAGGTAGGGTGGAAAGGAGTGAGAGGGGGAGGGAGAGGGAGAGGGAGAGGGAGAGAGAGAGAGAGGGAGTGGGAGAGAATGAGAGGGGGGTGGAAGGGACATAGAAAGAGAGGAGGGGTGGGGGGGAGAGAGAGAGAGAGAGAATAAGAATGAGAATGAAAAAGAGGTTCACGACCATTAATATCAAAACTTAAAATACTTTCCCCGTAGGATGTTTGGCAATGTGTTCATGGTCTGAAAGCGGAGATGAGGAAGTGTCGGGGAAGAGGGAAAAAAGGGGGAAGAGGGATGAGAAATAGGGTGGAGAGAGAGAGAGAAGAAGAGAAGAGAAAAGGAGGGAAAAATATATGGCAGATGGGAACGAGTCGCGGAAAGACGAAAAAGGATGAAAGGAAAAAATACAACAGAGGCGAGAAGACAAAGAGTAGAGCTAAAAGAGAAGGTAGAAGACAGGAGCAAGGAGAAGAAAGAGAAATATAGGAGACCCGAGCAAGATTCAGGAGTGGAAAAAAGCAAAGAGAGAGAAGAAGGAAAAAATCAGAGATGAGAAAGTGTCGCTGAAAGAAAGACAAAGAATTATAGAGATGAAAAGAGTGAGACGAAAACAAAAGAAGTGGAAATAAAAATAGAGACGAGATGAGAAAGAGAATTGGGTATAAAGGTAAAGGAGAAGAGAAAGAATAAATCGGGGGGGATAAAAAGTATCCGGTTCAAAGGAAGGAGAAATATAAAGGATTGGGTCAACACGAGGCTCTATTGGACGAGGAAGGAGAGGAAACCCAAGGAAGAGAAAGAAATGAATAACTAAGGAAGAGGAAGAACAGAATAGCCAAGAAAAGAGAAGAGGAGAATAACCCGAGATGCAGAATGGTGCTTACTGGGGCATGGAAAGCAAAGAGACGGTGTTGTAGGCGTGGAAGCAGGTCGACCACGTGAAGTACACGATGACGCAGATGCAAAGGTAAGGCGGGTAGGACCTCCAGCTCATCACGTGGCGGTCTAGATGAAGCTCCTCGTGGCCACTGATTCCTAGCTTCGCTCCCGGCAGCTCCTTCGGCGGCAGCTCGGACAAGGGCCAAGTCCCGAGGACTCTGGCGATCCTCAGGAGCCATCGGATGTCTCTGAGGAGAGGTCGGCTGGTTTTAGGAGGAAGAACATGGGACACGTTTATGCTCTATAAACATGAGAGAGAGAGAGAGGGGGGGGGGGGGGGGGAAAGAGAGAGAGAGGGAGAGAGAGAGAGAAAGAGAGAGAGAGAGAGAGAGAGAGAGAGAGAGAGAGAGAGAGAGTGAGGGGGGAAGATAGAAGTTTTTTCGTGTAACCTGAAACGTTATGCTCTACACTGGCCCACATATTCTACATCATTCACTGTCGTTCGGTTACATAATTAACTGCACACCAAACAACTTGCACAGAGTCCGGAGAATCGAACAAAGCCAAGAAAAGTTTTTAAAAAATCGTCCTTTACGGCACTAAATCCTTGACAACAGCTTCCTCGGAAAAAAAAAAGTTCGGCCATGGACTTTAATAATAGGAAAACCATACGACTTCATTCTGCCATTAGAAGGGACGGGTCGTTACAGGGGCGCTTAATAGATCACGCCAATGTTCACCAAGCATCAGGAAAGAGACGGCAAAGAATTATAAAATAGAACAGCAAAACAGAAATAATATCCTCAGGCCTTCTCCTATGCTGTGTGCAATCATGGCCATCGAGAAAGGGACGATATATCACGTTCGAAAAATGATGACGTCGCAGAATCTAGTTCCCGAGCGCCTATTTAAGCTGGTCTGCTGACTGCTAATTTCGAATAGACGGGCCTCTCAATGTGGCGAATATGTCTGTATCGGTAAGCGGTGAGTCTCCTGAAAAATGTTGTACCTGTACTGCAAATTGAACCATTAAAAGAAGGACCGAAAGTGGGTCTGTTATCCATCGCAAAAGATAAATTGCTTGTCAGTAAGTTGCTTAGAGCAATCAAGAAGGACAACTTTGCACTTGCGGCTCGTATTAAGGTCAGTCTTTGATTAATAGCTAAAAATGTGAGACGGGAGATGGCAACTCTAATGTATGAAGTACACATGTAAGTCATAAAAAGAGATAGTTTCTAGCATTGATAGGACGTGCTGCCACCGGGAACATGTTCAAATATTTTTAATATAAGGTAAAAAGAAAATAAGAACGGAAGTGAAAATGAAAAAGGAGGGAGAATAGAGGACAACAGAATAAAAAAGTAAAGCACTTGACAGAGTGCGTGCGTTTTTACTCTGATATCGTGTATTACCTTTTTTTTATGAATCGTAGCTTTTTCTTAGATTTGGCCTATTATTTGAAGGAAAAAAAACGAAAAAAAATGTGGAATATGAGAGTTGCGACAGATTTGACTTGTTTCGAAATTAAAGTTGTATTTTTTTCGCTCAAGGAATATGTTTCCATAGTGTATACTGTAATTTTCCCTAATTGCTTAGAAGTCATACCGATTTTATGATGCACCATCCATAGTAAGTTATTTCTCGAAATTTGCGAATTAACATATCCAGTCTTCTTATCAAATGTATTATTACTGTCGTATTGTATATAGCTCTACACTTATTATCTTTGAAAATCATCATAACGATAAATAAGATGTCTTATTTCATTTACTTGCAATTGTGTAATAACATGACTTTCTTCACTACGTATCGGGAGTCGGTAATCATAATACATAGATAAATAGTCGAAATAACACTGATAAAGATGAACGATTTAAAATACTGCAAGACCGAGCAATAATAAGCATGATAATTACAGAGGTTCAGATCAACGATTTAAAATACAGCAAGACCTCAGACTGATATATATTATAATAATTGCAGAGACTACATGACCTGACAATAATATACAAGATATGAATGACAGGTTCAGATCAACGATTTAAAATACTACAAGACCGTAAATTAGAAATATTGAACGGTGGACGCGTTATAGTGTGAACGGACTTTACATTGTGTGACGTCACGATCGATGTCTCAGGTTTTCACGTGATGTTACTGACTCTTCTAATAGTGGAGTAACTTGACCTGTTTCCCGGTAACTCACGCACTCTCTCTCTATATATATTTTGTTTCTATGTCTGTCTCTCTCTCTCTCTCTCTCTCTCTCTCTCTCTCTCTCTCTCTCTCTCTCTCTCTCTCTCTCTCTCTCTCTCTCTATCTCTATCTTTCTCTCTCTCTCTCTCTCTCTCTCTCTCTCTCTCTCTCTCTCTCTCTCTCTCTCTCTCTCTCTCTCTCTCTCTTCGCCTCCTTCTCCCCCCTCTCTTTCTCTCGCTGTTGCTTCTTTTCCATTTCTTGCAATTTACGAAGGGTAAGAGGTTTAAAATGAAATACAAACAGATAAAGAAACACTGACATGTGCATGGGAAGCGACAGGGCGTTATTAAATGTATGAAGTCAAGTGTTACATCGATTTATTGGAAATAAAAGAGAATGTGGGGTGAAACTTCTAAACAGTGATCATTATGTATGAATATAAATATATATGTCTATATAAATATGTATATATGTGTTTGTGTGTGTATTATATATATACATACATATATACACATATCTTTGTATGTATATGTGTATATATATACATATATATAATGTGTATACATATATATACATCTTTATGCATATATATGTATATAAACATATATAATATACATATATATATTTATATTCATATATATGTATAAATGTTTATGTATATATATGTATGTGTATATATATAATATATATGTATATATACATACATATATATACATAAATGTATATATGTATATATGTATATATACATATATATATATATATATATAAAAGACGGAAGAATGCAATACCGCATTGATATCGATATATAACAACCCTTCCTGACCACACTCGTGTGGCATGGTTGGTTTAGTAATGGTCCTCCGGTTATACCTGGAGTGACCTAGGTTCGAATCTTGTTATGTTTATGTATATATATACATATGCATACATATGTGTATATATACATATATAAATAAATATATAGATATATACATACATAAATATGTATATGTATATATGTAATATATATACATATTATGTTTGTATATGTGTATGTATATGTATACATGTAATATATATATACATATTATGTATTTATGTGTGTATATATATATGTAAATATGTTTATATATATATATATGTATATATATATGTATGTGTGTATATATTTATATATATATATATGTGTATGTATATATATATATATATATATATATGTGTGTGTGTGTGTGTGTGTGTGTGTGTGTGTGTGTGTGTGTGTGTGTGTGTGAACAGAAATGGTGGATTTCATTATATTGGATACTGGAACGAACATTGTCATTTGAATTTAATGTAGTTATTTCTAATAATACAAAATTCGCCCCAGTCGGAATATAAACTATATGTGCATTTATTTATATTTTTATATCCCTACTTTTGTCAGTTATTTAATAAATACAAACTTCCCTTTTCTCCCGTCTAAATTTGTTCGAGATCTCTTAACAGAACAGTTAAACATAAACATAGTAACGCGTACACAAAGATGAAAAGGAAAACAGCCACAATAAGAAATTTAATAGTTTCGAACTGATGAGGAACTCTGCTATGGTGGTTGTTTTCTCTTCTTTTTTCTTTTTTCTTTTTTTAGCAGTTAAGTAAATATTGTAATTTTTTCTTATTTATCTCATTCTCGGGATTACACCATGCACTGCCCAGGGGATTTATGGTTTGCTTCATTCATAGTTTATCTGTGAATACTTATGTAGATGAAAACTTGTATCCCACAGTCGTCTGCAATAACGCAAACGGCATTGGATCATAACGTAAAAAAATGGTGATAATGACAAAAGCCAAAGAATGATAAAGGTGATGAGGATGAAGTGGAAGAGGAAAATGATAAAGAAAGCTAAAGCAGACGAAGAAGGTGAAAGCTAAAGGACGAAAGAGACGAAGTGAAGAAATAAAATGACGATGAGAAAAGCTAAAATGCGAAGAAGAAGAAGAAGAAGAAGAAGAAGAAGAAGAAGAAGAAGAAGAAGAAGAAGAAGAAGAAAAAGAAGAAGAAGAAGAAGAAGAAGAAGAAGAAGAAGAAGAAGAAGAAGAAGAAAAAGAAAAAGAAAAAGAAGAAGAAGAAGAAGAAGAAGAAGAAGAAGAAGAAGAAGAAGAAGAAGAAGAAGAAGAAGAAGAAGAAGAAGAAGGTGGTGATATAAAAAAGTCAGAGAACAAAAAAGAAGTTGAAAAAAGCTAAAGAACAAAACAAGCAAAATACTGACCGAGCAACAGAGCATTTGGGTCGTTGGGTCGTCTTGAATGCGCGTTCAAACGACATCCTTAACACAAAGAGAACCAATATCCTCTTGGTAGCCTGATAGTCGTCTTTCGATAGCCTCTTGGTATTCTCGTGGTAGTCTGTCGGTAGTCTCTTGGTAGTCTGTCGTTAGTCTCTCGGTAGCCTCTCAGTAGCCTGTCAGTAGTCCCTTCGGTAGCCAAGTCAGTAGCCTTTCGCTAGCCCTGTCCTTTTCCCTGAGTTAAACCCTTAATTCACCCAGACACACAAGCGGAGCCACGCCCACAAACGGAATCGTTATGCGCACCAGTCAAGGAGGGCGTGGACATCGAGAGGCAGTCGTAGGCAATATGCAAAATTATAATAATTATAATACTGACAGTGGTATTAATTATAATGATAAGAATAATAGTGGTAGTAATAACATAATGATAATGATTATAATAATGATAATGATTACAATATTGATAATGTTAATAATAATAGTAATCATAATGATAATTATGATAACAATCATGATAAAAATAATAATGATAATAAATTGAGGCAGAAACAGAGAGAGAGAGGGAGAGTGAAAAAGAAAGGGAACGAAAGAGAGAGTAAAAAAGTTTGATCGTCACTTAAATATATGGCCTTGACAGTGTTTATCAGGGGGAAGGGGCATTGTTACTCTATCGACAGTAGGGGCAACGGTGACTTTCCTTCTCAACGTACCACGACTATGTACATAATAATTAAGTCAAAGGCGATGAAGTGGGCAGTTTTTTTGTTGTAATTTTGCGGTAGATGATGTTTATATTTGTTAGTTTGTTGTTGCTTTTGGTAACTGCAAATCGTTGTTGTTTTTTTGTTTTTGTTTTTTTTACTGCCCTGTTGAATATAAAACCTGCCAGTTCCCTAATTACATCAGACTAACTTCCGTGCAGTGCATAATGCAACGAGTTTTGTTGGCATAATAGTTGTTGCTAATGCATTTGATTCATGTTCTCGTATCGTTTGGTTCCTTCAAACAGACACAGTAAAAGTAGACACAGTTTAACTGATTAGGATTAACAGTAAAATCGAACAGAAGATGTATGTATTTCTGCGTTACAATCCAAAAGCAATATATAAACATCTTTTCTCAACAAAAGGTTGCAATCAGCCTCGCACTTGCCTGGCGTTATGAGGGAATTTGTTGATAAAGCATTGCAGGAGTTTATTGAATGTGTTGATTGCAAGTGGTTATTACGTTGAGGATCATAGACTTTTTCATGAAATACAGGATAAGATAGATATATAATGTGTACATGTACTAGTATGATTTTATCTAACTAACCATATGCGTGTGTGTATGTGTGTGTGTGTGTGTGTGTGTGTGTGAGAGAGAGAGAGAGAGAGAGAGAGAGAGAGAGAGAGAGAGTGAGTGAGAGTGTGTGTGTGTGTGTGTGTGTGAGTGTGAGTGTGTGTGTGTGTGTGTGTGTGTAAGCTTCCTAAGTATTATTTAAGGCCAATGCTTCGTTTTTTCTCTTCTTCCTTCTCATTACCTTATTTCTGTTCTCTCTTGGTAAAAAGTATGTTAGTCATATATCAAGCACGTTTCCAGATTAATCAAACATTCCATTTGATATTGTAACTTCATAAATTCGAACGGTCCTGCAATATTCCGTTGATTTGCAACATAACTTGCTTATATGTGTATCGAGGAGAGTAAATGTTGAAAAATATATGTCAGTCATTTACATTTTCTGCAATGAACGCTCTTCTTAGAAATGATGAAATTAATCAAACAACCAAATGATTATAAAAAGAAATAGAAAATATAAAACAAGTGGACATAATAATATCGAAATATAAAAAGAAGGGTAGGAATGTATTTTATTTTTTTGTCTCAAGTTGTAATGTAACCCTAAGCACAGCCTCTCATTCTCTAACACACAAACAAAATACGTATATGTGTGCAGCCATTTGTTTGAAGGTTTATGACGTCCAATGAACACCTATACAGAATAAAAATATATATATATATATCGTTTCATTGTTACGGTATTAATGTGGGATGGAATTACATGCCTGTTCTTTTAACACTTAATCCTTTACTTTATAGAGGATCAAGTAAATAGAAAGGAAAGTAAGATGTATGGATACCAACGGGTATATTCATTTTTTATGTTGGGGATATATTTTTGTTACATAATCCGTGTTTTTCTTTGATATTGGTAAGTGTATGTGCGAGATTATAGTTCAAATGAAGGCATTTCATGACCTGCGTAGAGTCATTAACGCACTGCCCATTATAATAATTTGACTTTATGGTTATGACGAAAAACAGAGAAGGGACTAATATTATTATAGCATTCAAGGACGAGTAAATGACTCTAATCTAACTTTCATACTTCGTTCTCTCTCTCTCTCTCTCTCTCTCTCTCTCTCTCTCTCTCTCTCTCTCTCTCTCTCTCTCTCTCTCTCTCTCTCTCTCTTTCTTTCTTCCTCTTTCTCTTTCTCTCTCTCTCTCTCTCTCTCTCTCTCTCTCTCTCTCTCTCTCTCTCTCTCTCTCTCTCTCTCTCTCTCTCTCTCTCTCTCAGTTTCTTAAGATGGCATACAGAAGACAAACAAACCGAGAGAAAGTGAGAAAATCAGAGATAAAAGCGAATCAATCACAAGATAATGGAGAGATCTTTCGAAATGTTTACAGCTTGACTTCGGGAATGCAGAAACCACAGCAAGTACGCAGTCTCGCCCTATTAAATAACATCCCTTCCATTGCCCTGTAAAAAGGAACATGTTGGTCGTTTGTAATGTCCTTGTCTTCATGTGGAGAAAATTCGTCTTTATGGGTCATAGTCCTTACTGTAAATCTGTGATGTATTAACTTTTCTTCTTTATTCCTCTTCAACTTTGTCTTCTTTTTCTTTTTTTCTACTTATAATTTTCTACTTCTCTTCCTCTTCCTCCTCCTCTCCCGGTTCCTTTTTTCTCCATCTCCTCTTCTTTTCCCTCAGCCTCCCCCACCCCCTCTTCATCTTCCTCTTTCTCCTCCTCATCTTCATCATCATCTTTTCAGTCGTAGGGTTTCGTTCATAATAGGGTTTTCATCACCCTCAGGAGCCATTACCAGCACCTTGATCTACGACAGAATCGTTCCCGGAGACTCTTTAAGTAGAGACGTAATTAGCGGTTCTGGCCGGGGCTTTCGAAGCTGTTGGATAAGATATGGTCGTTTATGACAGCCTCGTGAAAATGACTGCGCTAATCACGGACTGAATGTTGCTAGATAAAGTATACTGACTTGTTTGTTTGTTTGTTAGTAGTTTCTTTGAAATTATGGGTGGTGGGGCACAGGAAACTCTTGTCTTTGTATAACAACTCTTTTTTATGATTTTGTATAACTGTTTCATATGCTCTTTTTATAAAGTTATTTGTAAATAGAGATTGCGAAGATACACAATAAAAAAATAAAAATGTATACGTAAATAAACGGCTCTGTTGGAAAGATATATTATCGTATATATAATGATTACTTCACCTCTCCTTTTTAATTTGCTCAAAGTACATCAATTTTCTTGTGATCATACCAAACACACTTTCGTACCTGGTTAGCGAATGATGTCTGGATGACTGGGGAACAAAACAACTAATTTCACATATTAATGAAATTTCTACAGTCATGTGTGCATTACCTGATTAGACGTCGTTGTGTGGCTGAGTGTATATGCGTACGTGCCCTTACAATGTGTATATATATATATGATTAGAAAAAAAGCATTAATACCTTCTCTGTCTTCGTTAAACAAACAAGCGAGTTCAGTGACCCGTTTAATGATAATTTGCTGCGTACGTCATACTGCGGAGCACATAATAATGTTTGTTGAGAGAGATATACAGATAAATAGGTAGATAGACATATGTGTGTGTGTTTATGTGTGATATGTATATGTGCATATATATCTGTGTAGATATATGTGCGTATATATAGATAGATAAATATAGATATATATATTATTTATATATATATAATATGCACACGCACATACACACATATATATCATAATAAACACACACACATGTACGCGCGCGCACACACATACACACACACACACACACACACACACACACGTACGCACTCACATACACACACACACATATACATATACATGTGTATATATATTATATGTACATGTATATACTATATATAAGTGTGTGTGTGTGTGTCCGTGTGTTCGCACGCGTGTGTTTGTATGTGTGACTGTCTTCATCTAGCGAGACGTCAGTGTGAATTTGGGTAATTCATGTAAATGAGATATTTTTCTTTCATACGTTCTTTCTTGACTTTCACAGGAAGGTTCAAGATACGAGAGAACATCTCTGCATGCTCCGCCAAGCGTCATGTGTGTATGTGTATATATATGTATATATATATATATATATATATGTGTGTGTGTGTGTGTATATATATATGTATATATATATATGTGTGTGTGTGTATATATATGTATATTTTTTTAAACAGCCATTCATTCCACTGCAGGACATAGGCCTCTCGCAATTCACTATTGAAAGGTTATATGACAGTGACACCCTTGCCTGACTGGATGCCCTTCCTAATCAACCGCGGTTCGGCCCGCTAACACCTGTGCCATGGCGGTGACTTCCCCTACGACACCTGCGGTTTGACTTCTCAAGGCGATATGTCGTTTTCTCGGGCTCGAGCTAGCAGTCAGAGCCCAGGCATTTTTACATTTATAAATATGTATATATATACATATATAGTATACATATATATACAAATCTATACAAATACATTCATATGTGTATATACATATAAATAATATACATATGTAAATGTATATACATATATAAATGCATATATATGGGGATTTGTATATATGTATATATATGAACATATATATACACATGGAGACAAATATACATCTATATATATACATATATTTGTATGTATATATACATATATATCCACATATATATATATGCATATATATTTATATTTACATATGTATATATACATATATATGTATAGATTTTACATATATATGTACATTACATATATACACATAAATAGAAGTACATATATATATACATACATACATGCATGTATGCACGCATGTATATAATTCGCTTCTGTTAACCAAGCTGTAATGTCAGCGAAATCCGGAAGGGAAATAACTCACCGGTCCACGCACAGCATCCTTAATTTCTCCACATTCGTCTTCATGAAAGTCTCCGTTCCTCTACTTCCCTTTGTCGTTGTCAAGGTATTTTCCACTATTTTTTCTCTCTATTCTTTTTCTTCTTCTTTTTTATTAGTTACTGATTAAATGAACAGTCATGACTTCCACGCAGTTCGAATCTGGTAAATTTTACGGACTGATAAGAATTCTCAACGACTGTAATGACTGCTGAAATCCACCACAAAAAAAAATTAAATCTTTATTATTTTTTTTTTCTCTCTCTCTATCTCTTTTAGCTGTTTTTCAAATTTATATCAGAGAAGAAAACTTATTCTTTTTACTGAGAATGTTCTAGATCAAATCGTATTCGCGTATCAAAGATGAAAGGTAATCTTTCAACCGAAAAACGAAGCAGGAAATTTCCCGCGCAAAAAATCCACACGAACCCTCCCGCCTTCTGAGGGTGACTGAAGCAGCTGTCCTTATCGTGTCCTTCGTCATTAGCACGCTGGTCGGTCGATGGATGGATAATACATAATTACTGATATCTTGTAATTGTCAAAATACCAGGTTGTGTATTACTCCTAATGATTCTCATTATTTGCTGTTACAATTACGGTCTTTCATGGTAGGTTGTTTATAGAGCACTTGTGTTGGAGAAAATAACACTTATTAACTCATCTGTTATTTGTCAACGTCATTCGTGTATAAGATAAAATATTAAAGAATGAAAATACCCTGAGAACGGAGAATATTAATATCTTATTACCATTATTTCCTAGAACTATTTGAACGATAATACTGTCAATCTACGTTAAAAGTTCTGTTCTATTTCGCCTTCCATGCATCGGTCAAAGCTACACTCTACTTTCATATTCTGCAGAAAAAGGGCATAATACTTGCCAAATGACCCACTTAAAACAGCCGTAAAAGTAGGCGGGGCGAAATTTCAGCCATTATTCAGCCAGTGTCTCTGAATTGCATGGAAGTTCGGTAGATAGTTTCGGTACATTTTTCAGTAGCGGTGAAAATGATAAAGTGTCGTTGTCTCTTTCCGGCATTGGGTTTTGCGTTTATAAGACAACTGTGAAGATAATATACAATGCGTTGAAGTCCTTGGCGCAAAGGGGAGAACGTGGAAGTTGAAGAAAGTGATTTAATATAAGGTCTGAGTTTGATGATAGGACGCCAGAATTAGAGGACGAAACGTTGTATTCATGCAGTGATATTACGCCAGCTTTGAACGACTCAGCATTGCATAGAATAATGTTAATTCATTCTCAGCATTGCATAAATAGAGCAATATTAATTCAGACTATGGAGATCGATTGATAAGTTAAAATTATCCGCCGCATCAACAGCTAAGATCATCATCGGCTAATACATCGTGGGATTAAAATGCTAAAATATTTAAAACGCATAAAAATCTATTAATACGTCTTATGAGTAAAATTACATAACAAGAAACTATGAAGACAAACATTGCATAAATAAAAATATTGCGTCACAGTTAGAAGACTAAAAATTGCATACAAGATGGCGCCACTGAGGACATGACTCATCGGTCAGTTGTGTCAAGGCTAGAATTCCGAAAGGATGGTCTCGAAAACAAAATCAAAAACGAAAAAAAACATATTTCATACTAAATGCATACAAATACATTGAAATCAATAAATCATAGGAGAAAAACTATACTGGGCAGATCATAAGTAGAATGGTAGGTGGATATACGGCCGGTGGATATATATATATATACATATATATATATATATATATATATATATATATATATATATATAAGTGTGTATGTGTGTGTGTTATTTGATTCATATATATATATATATATATATATATATATATATATATATATAACTTAAGCTAATTGCCTTAAGTACACTATGCAGCTATAAATAAGAATACACATACGCAACATCTAGCATGCTACACTGTTGCACCAGCCAGTACAAATCAATTCAGAAAAATGAGACATGTAGGATGCAATGCAACAAGTAGTAACAAACTACAAGATTTAGCCCGAAAATATAGAAAATTGGGTGCTGCATATAGGCGAATACAAGAAAAATCAGAGGTTAACATTCTGATTATTAGAGTAATGCAACAGTAATATGGGTACATTAATTGCCATATAGCTATAATGATAATAGATAAAATCTTGAAAGGATGGTTTAAAGGTATATGCAAATTGTTATATTATAAATATACAGTACATGTATATAAATGATATTGAAAATATACACCTACATATGATATTGGAAATGAATATATGAATGTGTGTGTGCGGCCGCGTACATAAATAATATTACAAAATGTAACTCAATATAATAGTAAAAATATGAAACCCCCTTGACACCCTCCCGATAAAAGTTTTTGAATAGTGCTCCGCTAGTAACGAGTCAAAAAAACAAATACTGCCGATAAACATCTCTCTTTGCCGCCAGATGTCCTTTCTAGTTTGTTTGTTTTTTGTTTTTTTTTTACGAGCGTTGTCCAGCGCAAAATCGCTGCGGCTGCAACTTCTCCCAAGACCTCGAGCCGACAACTGCCTCAGGCTCGGTTGAATAGGTGGGTGCGGTTTGTGGCGTTCGACAGTTGCTGTGTAACATGCTGCATGAAGCAATAGAGGTATTTGCAAATTGTGATATTGTAGATATACAGTATATGCATATAAATTATATTGTAAATATACGCATACATATGATATTGGAAATAGATTTATTAATGGTGTGTGTGTCTTGCCATAGATGGTGGTTTTTGGGGGATCAATCTGGATAAGGTACATAATGGAAAGTACATTTATACATATTATATCATATAACCCCCCCCCCCCACACACACACACACAAACACTACGTTCAGAAATGAAACCCAACAAATATTGAATTCACATAAGTTCATACTGACATACTTTCTCGGTGTTACGTTCTTCCCTAAACAGTAAAATGTCATAATCCAATATGAAATATGTAATGCCCCATAACCGCATCGTAACACAGACGGACGATCATTTCGCACTTGAAATTATGCTTTTCAGTTCCTCTTACTGCCAATTATAAAAAGAATAGGAATCCAGTACCGCACAATGAAAGGCTTTTTGCTGATTTATTTGGCCAGGGTGCATTTTACATTGCAGCTGACCTTGCATACAGTAGCAGTTATTGCAGACGAAGCACCAGGATGAAGGCACGCACACCTTGGCAAATTCACTCATGCAATTGCCAGTTACATGATGTATTTTTGCCACATTTTAAGATTTAAATTTTGTTGAAATATAAGTTGGAAGCTAAATTATTTGTACCTGGTTCACCTGTAAGACGATTTAAGTGTTATAAACCATTATTATTAATATGGTTCAACCTGAAAGAAAATATTTTAATAAAATTCTTATATCTACTAACTTCGTAATTATACAGTGAATAAATATATTATACAAGATATCACGGACATCATCGAATGATCATAATACTATCCTTAATAAAATAATAAAAACAGAATGCCAAACTCTTACGAGGCCATTTAAATGTTCAATTGAAATGTAATAATATACTTACTACACTGTGAATAATCAAATACGGTTAAACTCATATCATGCCATTTCACTGTTCAAAAAATACACTGTAAATAAACAGATAATGCAATGTACAAAATCACTACATGATTACTGTTGACATGCAACAGGTTTCAATCTATTTACTCAAAGAAATAAATAATCTTTATGCCTGCATTTAATACTTCCAATGAAATATACAATTTTGCAAGCTGTGTATGCAATAAACACTCCAATTAAATATATATATAAATATTCAACATGGAACATAACTTACATGCATATGATTCTCCTCAAATGTGAGTTTCACTTAGTGTCACAAGTTTTCGTTAAAGTGAATCCCTCCTCACAGCGCATTTCTCAGCGATTCCACGAACCGACACGAAAGCAAAGGGACAAAGGGATGCTAAGTGTAACATCCCTCTTTACATTAATCATCCTTGAACATACTTAAAATAAAGAAAATAAATCCTACATATTTATTTAAAGAATATTTATATAATGCAGACATCTTAGGCCCAACATTATACTTATTGAAATATCAATTTCATTGCAATACCTATCCTTACTAAGAAAATGCACATCAATAATAGTTGTGATACTGTATCACGTAAGAAAAAATACATATTGCATTACTGTGCTACTTATGTCATAACAGTCGTCTTAAAGCCTTCCCAAGGAGCGAACAATCAACAAAATCAAGATGTATTGTATTGTGTCTGTCAGTCAAATGAAAACTACGTAGTGCAGTGTGACAGGTGCCCCTCGTTGGATCAGGTATTTTGTTTTAAAACCTTTGCACATAATTGCTTGCACATGAAGAGTTTGGGGTTTTGTGTAGTTTCCTTCATGTGTTTTATAATTTCATGTCGGTCTGTTTTTTTTTTTTTTTTTTAGAAATGTGAACTTATGACTTTGTGAATAAGCTTAGCCATGGCTGTCATTCTCCCCAGGATATTCGAAGAGAATGTAAATATATTGAGTATTGTATGTGTACAGTGTGGTTTGAATTCCGT
>NC_061827.1:3069348-3071848 GCF_019202785.1 Penaeus chinensis | reverse complement strand
TAAATATCTAAAGACGTTTCTTTATTGCAAGGTACACCTGTTTTAAAATGTATATGTTCTTTTATATAAGTTTTTTTTTTTTAATCTTATACTACTTGCAAAAAAAATAAAAATAAATGTCACGATAGGATAATATATGATAAAAAGAGTTCCATTCACATTATTTTACATTTTATTCAATGCATTATTAACATCATTTTAATGCCTTAACACATATAAAGAAAAGAAGAAGATTTCGGCTTCCATTTTCTTTTTTTTTAAGAAATCAGTAACATGAAACACTCCTTACAGTCTAGTCTGCTTGGGACAGTTCAAGATATCACTGTAGTTCTTTTACTGTTAGAACCTGTACTACTGAACTTTGAAATCCCTTAGAGAAACTGTCATGTATGAAAATATGTACATAATGTAAACAAAAGAAATTACAATACACTTTCCATGATATCTAAACATTGCTTTACATACTTAAATAACTATAAACTCCACTAGACTCCCTGAATCATACTGAATTATAACATAAGGAACACATGCACACATTTTATTTACATACATGATGGTGGTTTCCTTGTGTTCTCAACTGACATACGTAGACAAATCTAAAATGAAATAAAAAATTAAAAAATAGACAGTTATCGACACATAAGACAAATGCAAATCCTATTACAAATATACACTTGCAAGAACGTACTTCGGTAAGGTAAGAGTTAATCAACAAAATTGCCCATATCGTCCTGAAATAAAACTTATTATCGGATGTAATGAGGAATAACTTGAAATGCTGTCCCTGTGCGATAAACGTGATAGTTAAGGCCACAGAGAATGTAGCGTTGGAAACATGGGCGCCGTGATATACAGTATTTTGAGGCTAAACAACAACTGCTCATTTCGAATCCTTATCGCTTGTTCTAATCCGTTACCTAATCTTTGTCTCTCTTTATTACACAAGGTATGAAACAGGTGCTTATTATATACATAATTCCATCCCTTTCCTCGCTCCCAGCAGGCGAAATCGATATTAATGTTTTCTTCAATAACTAAAAAATTCCATTCCATTATCTTGCTCCCAGCAGTCGAAATAGACATTAACAATGACAATAGTTCCTTCAATAACTGAAAATTCCATTCCTTTATCTCGGTCCAAGCAGTCGAAATAGATCATGTTTCCTTCAATAACTGATAACACTGTCCCTATGGAGATCGGAGACAGACGACGCTTCCTCTGTATTCCCTCTCGGATCGGGGTATTGTAAAGCTCCCGTGACCTCCAGCTTGTGCTAAAGATAATACTGTTATACAAGGAGGATCTTGCTTAAGGACTCCCCCCTTTGGCTTAATTACATCTGACTATCTTCTCTTGGGAGTGAGTTTCAATTGTTTCTTCTTGTATTCTGTTTTATTATGTGGTACCGTTTTTTCTGTTCTATTCCTTTCTCTTCTTAGTTGTTGTTTTTTTCTTATATTCACTAGTTTATTTCCTTCCTCTTCTTATGTAATACCGGGAACCTAATGTGAACGTGAAGTTTAAATCTTTTTTGGCTCATTTTTTCATCGTCTTCTCTCGATCAAAAACTAAAATAAAACTGCAAGAGTGACATAGAAGAAAATAAAATCAGGTCATAAAAGGGGACCTTAATGACAGGCCAAACTTAATCACTAATGAGCGAGTGTGTAAAATAATCTCGGCCAGAGTGTCAGTCTCCCTTTTATTGCGACCTTACTTCCCTATCATTTTCCCCCTTCTCTTTCCTCCTTCTCTTTTCTTCTCTTTTTCCATTCTTTCCCCCTCTTTCCTCCCCTTTTCTCTATTCTTTTAACTCTTTCCCTTATCTTTTCTCCTCATTCTTTTCCCCCTCTTTTTTTTCTCTCTTTTCCTTTTTTTCCACTCCTTTCCTCATTTTTTCTTGTCTTTTCCCCTCTTTTCTCCCCTTTCCTCCTTCCCCTTCCTCCCCTCTCAATCCCTTCAATCTGATACACTTCTCAAGTCATTAAAAACGCTTCATTATCTATAGTAAGGCACCGTCTCTTAAGTAACTTTCGAGGTTTACTAATAAGAGTAAAACATATATATATTTTATATATTATTACCAAAAAAAGATAAAAAATAGACCCAATTTTTTTTTTCTTGGCCTATATCCCATCAGCCTTAATGCCTTCTCTCCAAAGACTGTGTAATTAGCATCTAAAAGTGAAAAACTTTTTCGAGTAAAATTTGGCTCCCGATTACTGAAAGAAAAGCCCTATACCGGGTTGTCTATTTCCATCTATCGTACAGACCTGAGAGAGAGGATATAGGGGAGCGGAGAGAGAAGAGAAGAGAAAGGAGAAGGGGGAGTGGGAGAAAGAGAGAGAGAAAGGGAGAAGGAGGGAGGAAGGGAGGGAGGCAGAGGAAGAGAGGGAGGGGAGAGAGAGAGAGAGAGAGAGAGAGAGAGAGAGAGAGAGAGAGAGAGAGAGAGAGAGAGAGAGAGAGAGAGAGAGAGAGAGAGAGAGAGGGGGGGGGGGG
>NC_061827.1:3049348-3054348 GCF_019202785.1 Penaeus chinensis | reverse complement strand
ATCATCATCATTATAGTCTATCATGATTTTCGATTCCCTTTGGCCGAAAGATATGCTTCTTCTCGACCGTTATAAGGGATCGATGACGTCATTCCCTGACACGCTACTGCCCCAGCGGGTTTGTTATCTGATAGCAGGAATTGACACATTTCTGACGCAGGTAAAGTATATATAACATGCTGCACAAATTGGTGTATAATAAAACACTCTAGACTTGGGTTCTTCAAAGTACGGATCGCCGAATTATAATAATAATAATAATAATAATAATAATAATAATAATAATAATAATAATAATAATAATAATAATAATAATAATAATAATAATAATGATAATGATAATGATAATAATAATAATAATAATAATAATAATAATAATAATAATAATAATAATAATAATATAATTATCATAATAATTATAATAATGCTAATATTAATAATATATATTATGTAATATATAATATATAATATACTATTTATATATAAACATATACATATATATACATACATATATAATATAATATATATATATATATATTTACATATATATTTATGAGCTGAACGGTACGAAAGAATAGACATCCTGGGTCGTAAAGGCAGTGTACAAAATCAAACTGAGTCGTGATGAAAAAAGTTTGAAAAGGCCTGCTCTACACAAGTGCATTATTTGGTGTGCGAAATGTGTCGAATAGTGTATTGTCGTTATTTCTATCATTTTATCAGCACGGGAAAGTTTTTTTCTTCTTTACATTCTTCTTCTTCTTTTTCTTTCTTATTTTCTTCCTCTTTCTTTCTTCCTTTCTTCCTCCCTTTCTTTCTTCATTTTCTTCATCTTCTTCCTACCTTTCTTTCTCTCTCTTTTCACCTCCCTTTTCTTCTTTCCTTTCTTCGTTTTCTCTCTCTCTCTCTCTTCATCCGAACTGCCAACATACTAACGACAAATATTTCGCGCAACGGCCAAACCCCCGACGAAAAAATCAGCTGATCCGTTCCACTCTACTAAGTACGACCGACACGTATAATCTCAAGTCTCGCCTCTCCGGTCATTCACGAACCTCAATGCATGGCAGATCGCATGACGGGAGAATCATGCCTTTATTTATCGCGAGTGAGACTGGAATGATGAGGCAGAAAGGAAAAATGGACACCAGTCTTTAGGATTTCGGGGGGGGGGGGGTGTTGGAAGATTCGTGACGAGAGAAAGTCATTCGCGAAAGAAAATGAGAGAGAGAGGGGGAGAGAGGGAGGAGAGGGAGGGAGTGGGAGAGGGAGAGGGAAAAAAATGAAAATAACAGAAAAAAAAGAAAGAAAGAATGAATAAAAGAAAACTAGAAACACCTAATCAAAAAGCGTGACAAAAATACACACACGCAAAATGCAGGCGAGAAATAACAAGCCGACATTTTGACCGGGGGAGTACGAGCGCAAAAAAAATACTATACGCTAACAGAAAACGGTAATAATGACGTTCTCGATCTGATATCATGCGGTGACTCGTATTTTCTCTGAGGTCGTTTGTCTTTCTGGTCTTACTGTTACTCGCTAGCATATCGGGATGATCTATTAACTAAAAAAAAAACGGATGACGGAGATATATTATCACAGGTACATCTTTCTGCATAAATAATCTGACAGTGTTCGTTCGGTTTGCTGATGGTTTGGAATTTTATAGTTGCTGTGATGTCGGGCGAGACCTCTACCATCTGTAATAATCTCCAACTGTAAGCTTCGATCTTCTTGTAAACGACTTTCTCTCCTTTCTCTTATTTTCTTTTCTTTTTCTTTTGTTTTTGGCCATTTCTTCACTTTATTCGCCTTTGTCGCTTCGGCTTCGTCCGTTGAATAACACGACCGCCATTCTTTACACGGCACACGATTCTTTTCGTTCCATTGCTTATTAACCTCTTCTCTTTGACCGTTACTCACAGAAGCACACAACACTCCGTTTTCTCCTTCGCTTTCACCTCTAGAAATACGCACACAGGAGTTTAAAGGGCCGTTACGTGCACACCGTTTCGAGCCGTAAATTTCTCCGCCTCCTCCTCGCTTACACTGAGGCCGTCGCGATGGACAACACCCCTGCTCGTCTTATCACTTCTTAACATACTCTTTCCTATCTTATCGCCCTTATCGTGTCATTTATCTTTATTGGCTTTCTATCCAGCCATGAAATCAATTCTCGTAAAATACATGACGCAACATGGATTAGCTTGTGACTTTATTTATTTCTCCGGGGAAAATATGTATGTGAATATTAATCTTACGTATGCCTCATGATATGGTTCTTCAAAACCTTATCGGCGATGGATATAACCTTATCAGTTTTGAGAATAATGGTCTAAAAACACATTATCAGGCAATAAAGAAATGCAGAATAGATACGATGCTGAATAAATCCCAAGGATATGTAAAGATGACTCTGTATTTTATTTAGAATATTATGAAACATTTGTTTTATTCCATTAAAAAATATGATACGTATTTTGTTTGAAAGATATTACACTCAAAATAAGAAATATGCAAATCAACCTTATCAGTACTAGCTAATTAGTCAGAGAAGAGGATTTGAGACCCCCCCACCCCCCACCCACTTACGTTCCTATTCCCAGGGATAGAATATTTTAGATATTATTACAATAAGATGGGAATATGATTGAGAAAATATGTGTGTGTGTGTGTGTGTGTGTGTGTGTGTGTGTGTGTGTGTGTGTGTGTCTGCGTGTGTGTGTCTGCGTGTGTGTGTGTCTGCGTGTGTGTGTGTCTGCGTGTGTGTGTGTCTGCGTGTGTGTGTGTCTGCGTGTGTGTGTGTCTGCGTGTGTGTGTGTCTGCGTGTGTGTGTGTCTGCGTGTGTGTGTCTGCGCGTGTGTTTGTTTGTGTGTGTGTGTGTGTGTGTGTGTGTGTGTGTGTATGTGTGTGTGTGTGTGTGTGTGTGTGTGTGTGTGTGTGTGCGTGTGTAAATATATCAATATGGACTGCAGATAATTAGCTGAATATAAAATGATAGTCCTTCATAACATCGACTGTCCATAACTTTTCGGGGTTAATGAAGCTATTATATAAACAGAGGTTTAAATGAAGCGAGGACATATGCTGCAGCAAAATCAACACCAGAGACAGGACACACAGCTCTGACGCAGATATTCACGCTAGTTTAGTTTATGAATTCCAAATCAATGCACACGTCCTACTTAATAACCATTTATTTTGGACTTCGGGATGTCATATTAACGATGCGTAAACAGTAAAAGCTTTTCAATGATGAAAGTCTTGAATATGCCCGTCTATTAGTCATAACCTCGTTGGCATGTTCTTGTTTGCACAATTGTAACTCTGAAATGACGTGTTTCTAAGTCTTGCTGAGTTATTGATTATGCAACCACCTGTTGGCTTGCATGAAGTTGCACAGCGTCCACGTGTAAAATATTTTTTTTCACTCTCTTCATTTCTTCATTTCTTTAAGGAAAGGGGGAATAAAACAAAAGAAAATAGAGACTCCAAGGACGGCAGAGATATTAATAGAGGATTGAAAAAAGGAGAAAACCAGAGAAAGAAAGAAAACACACAAAAAATGCAACACTGCAATACACTATATAGAGAAGAGGGACTGAAAGAGAAGAGAAGAAGGAGGCGGGGAGAAGGGGTCACGTGATCAGAACGGGTCATGTGGTAAGGGCTTAGTTTATGTAGGCAATCAAAAGTAATTAGAACCGTCGACGGAGCTGCCTTAATTCCGTACAGTTCTGCTGCTGTTGACTCTCTCGCGGAGTGGGGCGATTCCCCTCTCCGTCACTCTTTCTTTATTTTCCTTTTTCTTTTTCTCTCTCTCTCTAACTTTCTCTCTTTCTTTATTTTCTTTTTCTCTCTCTCTCTCTCTCTTTATCCCCTGTTTCTTTCTTTCTTTTTCTTTTTCTTTTTCTTTTTCTTTTTCTTTTTCTTTTTCTTTTTCTTTTTCGTTTCCGTTTCCGTTTCCGTTTCCGTTTCCGTTTTCGTTCTCGTTCTCGTTCTCGTTCTCGTTCTCGTTCTCTCTCTCTCTCTCTCTCTCTCTCTCTCTCTCTCTCTCTCTCTCTCTCTCTCTCTCTCCCTCTCTCCCTCTCTCCCTCTCTCCCTCTCTCCCTCTCTCCCTCTCCCCCTCTCCCTCTCTCTCTCTCTCTCTCTCTCTCTCTCTCTCTCTCTCTCTCTCTCTCTCTCTCTCTCTCTCTCTCTCTCTCTCTCTCCCTTCCTCATCTTTTTCCTCCCAAGACGATATATTCTGAAAATCCTTTACCCTCCGTTTCTACCGCCTTCATCTTCGCCTCATTCCTATGCCCTCGTTATCCCCCATTCGCCCTTCCTCCCTACTTTCGCTCCTCATATTGACATTGAGAGTTATCATCATTTCCTGGTGTCTCTGTGGCTCACCTTACAATGCAAATTCAGGTGACTTATGCGTGTTTTATTGCTAGAGTGAGTTATTGTTAAACATTGCTTCGTTGTTCCCCTGTGATATTTATTGGCACGAGAGAAGGAGAGGAGTAGGTAAGGGGAAGATAGCAAGAAAGGGAGAGAAAGGGAGATAAAGGGAGAGAGAGGGAGGGAGGGAGGGAGGGAGGGAGAGGGAGAGAGGGAGGGAGGGAGAGAGAGAGAGGGAGGGAGGGAGAGAGGGAGAGAGGGAGAGAGGGAGGGAGGGAGGGAGGGAGGGAGGGAGGGAGGGAGAGAGAGAGAGAGAGAGAGAGAGAGAGAGAGAGAGAGAGAGAGAGAGAGAGAGAGAGAGAGAGAGAGAGAAAGAAAGAAAGAAAGAAAGAAAGAAAGAAAGAAAGAGAGAGAGAGAGAGAGAGAGAGAGTGGGGGCAGAGAATCCGACACTGACTGAAAGTCAAAAAGAGGAAGTAACAGAGAAAAAACAAACAAACAGACAGGAAGGCAGACAAGCAAAGAACAAACCGACAGACAGATAGACAGACAAGACACGACATTTAAAAGGAAGATCAGTCATGCACAGAGCGAGAGAAAAGACAAAGGAAT
>NC_061827.1:3026870-3029370 GCF_019202785.1 Penaeus chinensis | reverse complement strand
TTTGACACTATCATGATCATAATAATTAAAGTATCTGTTAGTATCACAATATGCATTAAATCTACAGCCATAACCACTATTACTGTCAGACTTTATACAGATTAGCATCTGTATAATTACTGGCTTCCTTAATCAAAGCTTCATCGCAGATTCCCTTATCTTATCATTTCCTTATTACAGCGTTTTAGCCTCTAGACATCTGTGCCAATACCAAGTTTAAGCAATAAAACTCATTGCGACTAATCTGAATATCATGATCTTATTGTCTTTGCTTCCGTCACTGCATGTGTTTAATTCGGGTATAACTTTACTAGCGATAATCACAAATACTTAATAGATATCGCCGATGCACAGCACAAACACATGCTGTGGCAGTAATAACACCAGGAATGATATCTTATCCAGCAATAATAACTGTATCACGACCATGAATTGGACTGCAACGTAATATTTCCCATTATATTTACCCACTTCAAAACTTTAAACATATTAAGAAACAAGTAAAAATATTGCACCTCGATCCGCTAAAAAGAAAAGTCACCGTCAATAAAAAAAAAGAGTAAGAGCTGCTGCCGTGTTCTGGGTCATGAACAGTAGCCTTGCCTGCCTTCACGTCATGTGCTCATTCCTTGAGTCGGGTCATGAGGAAATGGATTTTAGTCATTTCCCCATGATCAACATTCCTATAAATATCATCGTTGTAATTATCATTATAATCGTCCGTCCGTCCGTCCGTCCGTGTATGTGTGTGTATATATATATATATATATATATATATATATATATATATATATATGGTAAGCAGAAGCATGTACATAAATATGTGTCTGCATTATATACATTATATATTATAGTGTGTATGTGTGTGCATGTACCTAAGTATGTATGTATATGTATTTATACACATATGTACATAACTGCACAAACACACACACACACACACACACACACACACACACACACACACACATACACACACACACACACACACACACGCATATATATATACATATATATAATATATATACATATATATAATATATATATACATATATATAATATATATACATATATATAATATATATATATATATATATATATATATATATATATATAATATATACATGTATGTAAATATGTATATATACACACACGCACACTCACACGTACATATGTGTATATGTATATGTATATGTATATGTATATGTATATGTATATGTATATGTATATGTATATGTATATGTATATGTATATGTATATGTATATGTATATATACATATGTAATCATGGTGGGGATATGGGTGTGGTGTGGTAGGAGAGTATTGACATTTAGGGGATATTTGTGCGGTATGGCAGAGCATAGCTTTTACGTTTCCGATGATCGTGATAACCCCCACGTGAAAGGTTTCCATCTGTCGTGCATTGGAGGCTGACAGTTGCCGTCGTGAAGAGCAACGGCACAGCCGCGACTTGACGTAACGCGGTGTGTCCCAGGACGCGATCGTCATGCGCCCGCGGCCCCACATGCACTCACTCTGACTCACACAAAAATCAATACAAACGATAAACACACCGAATGGCCTCAGGTCCGGACGATAGCGTTGGAGACTACACTACCGTCCTGTGTGAATTGCCTGAGGACAAGGCATCGGATTCTCGCATACCTGTTGGACATGGGACTGAAAAAAGAAAACCGGACGAACAATTTTGGCATTGAAGTCTCCGGCCGTAAAACTGTTTACTCACCATCGAAATGGTGAACTCTCATCCCGAAGCCGACGTTGAGGGATTTCCTGCCCTTGAAGAGGCCGAAGTGGATGTGGCCGGTCGAGTTCGGCCGAATTTCGAAGGTGGTGTCCGGATTAATCCTCTTCTGAACGGCCTTTGCCTCCATCCAGTACTTTGTGCTCATCGCTGCAGCCATCAGAGCTATAGCGAAACAGCACCCAAAGAAAGTCAAAAACACCATTCCTCTCTTTAATATATTCATTTTGAAACTGGTTCCTCTGCACTCTCTTAGACCAAGGAAGACACACACACTGCTCTGAGCTTTCACGAGAACAACACAGGACGGTCCCTAACCGCCATCGCCACCTTCCCAAGTTTCACTGACGGACACTCAACCACACCTGCCTCGGAATTCTAATCGCCAGGTGTGGCAACCTTTCCGAAGCGCCGACTCCACGTGAGGGTGCCGACTGTGCGCCTGTTTTATCTGTTTTTTGTTAGATCATTTACGACTAATATTTAACAGCTTTCTACACAGCGGATAGTGATAACTGATTTCCGGTTATGTAAGGAAGTGGCTTCATATCTTGGTACATAATAACTTCAATAATGCAAGTTAAATGAGATGAAGTTGCCAACTCGTAATACTGCTTTACGGTTGCCATTCATTGCGAGACAAGAACACAAAATATGGTAGTGGTAGTTCTCGTGATACTGTCACCTGTGACGTCAGGTTTTCGTACTCATCATATACAAATGTATCTGAATAACT
>NC_061827.1:3011870-3019370 GCF_019202785.1 Penaeus chinensis | reverse complement strand
TTATTAATATTATTATTATTATCATCATTATTATCATCATCATCATTATTATTATTATTATCATTATTATGTCTATTATTATTATTATTATTATTACTATAGTGATGACTCCCTTGTCAATTGCTATACTTGTGACATACAAATAATTCTACCGTAAGCATGAGTCTTACCGCTTATCACCGTTACTTTGAACAGTAGCAGGTTTATCACTTTTCTTATGCATTTGTCAATATAGCTTAGAACCCTTTTTATCGCTGTCATGATTATTTTCAGAAATAACTGATATGTATGACCTTACTCACTTGATCATACGTGTTATTCACTATAAATGAAAATAATTACTCTTAATTGTTGTTATTGGTAAAGTCAAATGAAAATATAGGACAGAATGAATGGCATATAACTATTTACAAAGAAGCCGTTTTAATTCAACGTCAAACTTGTCATATATTTTTTCCCCCTTTTTTTTCGTTTTTATGTTATGCGATTCTCGACCCTAACGACAAGCGGTAGACCGTCGACTTGGTACAGACTCCGTTTGTTTTTCTCAATATTTCCATGGTTTGTATGGGTTTTATATATTTCAATTTTTTCTGAGTTACTTTCCACACATTTATATTTATTCATTATCACACATAGCCTCTATTAGTCTATTCTTAGTCTTATTAATCTCGCTAGTCTAAATTCGTCTGGGAAGGTGTATATCAATACTATCTAGTTAGCCATCGAGCTTACCTATTCTATTTATCATACCCAGTCGCTGAGAGAGTTCAGCTATTCCTATTATTCTTTAATATCCAATTATAGTCTTCGTATTAACAGCTGTCCTAGTCGACGTTTCACCGGGACAATCAGCTGTGTGTTTTGGTTGCTCTGCTCGGGTTATTTTGCGATGAATGCGGTAAGATTTCGCCCTTTTTGGGTTTAATGGCTGCTGGATGAGGGTGAAGAGGGAGGTTGGGGTGGCGTGAGGACCGTAGGTGTGCGAGAGAGAGGCTCCGGGAGTGGAGAAAAGGAAGAGGAAGAGGGAGAGAGAGAGAGAGAGAGAGAGAGGTTGGCTGAGGGAGATAGGGGTTGGAAGTTTCTATTTTCTGAGGATTTCTGTTTTGCGGGTTTATTTTTCTCCTCTCCCCTTTCCGGTTTATTTTCGTTAGTGGGCTGGCCAGCGAAGGTGTCCTGGCGAACCTCGGTGTGTTGGGAGAGTCTGGAAGGGACAGGGATGATGAAGAGTGAAATAAATGGAACAGGGATGTGTGTCGGAAGGAAAAAAAAAAGAATAATAAACAACACGGTATCGTTTTCCTGCCTTTTTTTTAAGTTTCTGTGAATCGCTCTGCCTGGACGCTTTTCATAACAACGAAAACACCGACTGATCAAAGGAATTGCAGTGAGAACAGAGAGGCAATGGATATGGTAATATTTATGGCAATTCGTAAGGGAACGTAATATGGAAAAAAAGTCATGTTTGTTTACATTTTGTAGAGTGAGGTTTTCTTTTCACAGAGGGATCCATGTCCCTCCCTGCCCCTTGGGAGGCATTAGGGATTCAATCTAACCCAATATAACTGCAACTGAGCTGAATTAAGGTGTCAGTTTCAGCTGAGCATCATACTTGGCATATCTTGAGCCTTGGGATGTATTTTGTTTGTACTGTAAGCTTATTCCATTTCCATTGGTTTTACCTCTGTCTGATTTAGGAGGATTGACACAGAATGAAGTAGAGCATTATAAAAAGGGCATTTAGGTGGTTTATAAGGTTCTTCATGTGTTATGAGATATCCTGAAAGATCTCTATTTGAGATTGTCACTATACGGAAAAAAGTGTTTCCCTGTTGTGAATTTGTAACTGTTTGCAAGGTATTTATGTAACTGACAGCCACACCTGTTACTTGCAGGCCTTTGATGTTCTGGCAAAAATGATTAAACCTCCACCAAACATGTTCTAGCAAGATAGAACTTGTAGTTCCCTGTCAGTTTATTGTCAAATAAGGTGGGGAGGCACTAGCTGTTGCTTTGACATAATGCTGCACTTACAGTGCTCAAGAGTGCTAGGCCTTCCATCACAGATTACATCAATTTGGTATTTTTGTGGAGAGAACCTAGTCAGTATGTGTGCGCAATTTTGAGAGGCTACTTAGGGTGTTTATGTAAAATTTTGCTATTTTCTGTTTGTTTCTTTTGCTTTTTTTTGTACGTAAAGATAGAAGTTTCCTACCTGGACTTGTGAAGTTGTAACTTATTTATTCATTTATCCATTCATTTACTTATTTTCCAAGATAGTTACTTTGTTCTTACATATTACTTGAGTGTAATATGAGAATTAAATCCCAGAAAGGAATCCTTAGGTAGTTGCAGTGGTGTCAGGAGTCTTATTATATTGATAACTGTTATGAAGACATATGATTATGAAAACTGGTGCTGGTGTGTGAGTCTGTCTGAAAGTCAATGATCCTGTATGTTTTTTTTAATACTAATATCCTTGTTGCAGAGTGTGGTTCACCCTATTCACAGCCGACACAGCTCAGATATGTCGCCACAGGATGTTTTACCAGATTCGGCACAAGATCCAGAAGATGCACAATTGTCCCAGAATGCAGCCTCTCCAACACGTGAAGATGACGATCCTCCAAGTCCACCCTGCGCTCCAGGGTCACCTGAGCAGGAAATTGTTGATGTGGAATCTTACCAGCCCTGTGTCGTCGACCTCACATGTGAAGACGAGGACGAGGATGTGGTGGAAGTCGTCTCTCAAGAGCAGCCAGTTATTGTGAGTTACCTTATTTCCTCTTGAGTCATTTAGATAAGTTTCTTATTTTTGTTTCTTTATAGTATTTCCTTTATATTTCCTATTTTTTATTTCAGCTCTCTATTTTTTGCTTTGTGTTTTCAGGTGATATTACATAGAATACCCACTTTATGATTATACTTATTGTTCCTATGAGAGAAACTAAGAAATCTTGTTAGAGGACATACAGGAAAATGAGAGTCATAATTTTATAGAATTTACAGTACATTTTTTTTGTGAAGGGTATTGTTTGAATGATACACGGCTAATTTGTTCTTGTGGGGCTCAATATTTTGCGTGTCTGCAATACCCACACTTGCTCTTCAGACTATCCTTCTGTTGTCACTTATACTACCTTTTATGTCATTCTGATCCTCAACCTTTAATGATTTTCTCCCTCTCTCTCTCTCCCTCTCCCCCTCCCTATACCTCTTCCTCTCCTCCACTCCTCTCTTTTCTCTCTCCTGTCTCTCACTCTCACTCCTATTCTCCCCCCCACCCCTTTCCTCCTTTCTTACTGTACCACTACATTTAATTCTACTTTTCTCTCTCCCTTCCTCAATCTCTCAAAAAATTATGCAGATAGTAAAGTATGTTGTCCTGCTCAAAAACACCATGAACTGAGATAAGTGTAATGTTAATGTGTATCATTTAGTCACTCTTGTTTAATGTTGAAATTTTGAAATAGCTTATGCAAGTTATTTTGACATATTTAGAATTCAAAATAAGCATATGTGTTATTAGAACTTACATGTCAGCATTATCCCTATACACAAGTGGTAGACACACTTTCCTCACAGCTGTGTAATTTTATAGAGAGCATGACTGAATTATTTATTTTTTTCTAGACACCATCTGAGAGAAGGTGATAATAGATTCTAGTCTTTTGTGTACAAAAAATTCAGTTCTTATGTACATAAGTAGTAACAACATCTTGTCCTGACTATTATGCTGTATTTCAAATTCACAGCTTTTATTAACCCATTCATGACAGGACCCTTGGAGTTTGATACACCCACATTTCTGGGTGGTATCTGTAACAGCAAGTAAAGCTGAATTGCAATCTCAACATGTAATGGTTGCAAGTTTTAATGTAAACTCCAGACTCTCTAATTATGCAAAATCTGCAAAGCCAGATTTTGCATAATTAGAAGGTAGATTTACTCAAAATCAGTGAAGCCCATTGCTGTGCTGCCAGGCTTTGAAGCAGTTGTAAGTACAGAGACCTACATTTGCAGTAGGTCCTTGTATTCTTTCTGACTCTCTGTCTGTAACACCAGTGGCATCTCTTGCCTAGAATCTGCATCACAACATGCTGCCACCACTCCAATGTCTGCTTTACTATCACAGGCACGTGCATCTCTGTCCTTTTCCTCAAAGGGTCAGCTCCAGTCCAGAAGTCCCCAGGAGGACCCAGGAGAGCTCCAGCCAAAGTGCCTTCTGGATGGTCGTTTCCCCTAAAGCATGATGGACAGTCAAGGTGTTGATGATTGCGAGATTGAACAGGAAGCAGAAAATCTTCTCATACCACATCCTGGACCTTTGAGCCATCAGCTGGTAAGATGCCATCTGATCCTCAATATCGATACACTTCATGAAAATGTAATCTGTACCGCAACCGGGGTCTCCCCATTCAGCACAGCAGTATGGACTGTCAACAACATGGTGTGATTGGTGCACCAAGGCCAGCATACCTATCTTCCTGCTGCAGTATCCTACATCATCCACCCTCTCACACTGAGATCCCTGGGTATAAACTTCCCTCCAGACTCCAGCAGCTGCAGCACTGGTGGTTGAGGGCAAGTCACTTCAGGCCTGCCCAGTCTACACATGGAAACAGGTGTACCCAGCCACGGGGCTGCTGCTGGCAGAAAGCTTATAGACCTTCAGCCCAAACATCACCTTTTTGCTTGGGTAGAAAGTCTTGAAAGCCAATTACCCACAGAATTTCCACAACAACTCTGATGATAATGTCCCTCTCCAGCATGGATCTTGAGAGGAATGAGGGGTTAAAAGTATGCAAAACTGGTCAGAGCTTCCACATCCTCTCCTCCAGGAGTGGAGCTCCCTCTTCCATTAGAGGGAGGTGGAAATGAGTTATGAACTGGGCAAACTTTTCTGTCAGCATGACCTATACAAAGATGTCACACCACTAGCAGAGACGATTCAACTAGTAGTGAAGTAACAGGGATGCAGTGTACCTCCATTACAACAAATACCAAGGTGTGCACAGACATCCTGAATGGAGGTCTGTGGTCTCGTGTTCATGTGAGGTGAGGTAGCATGAGTGTAGAAAAAAAATGAGGAGTGAGGAAAAAAAAGTAAATAATACACTATGACTTCCCAATAAAAGAGATGTTACCTTGATATGAGGGAACACAAAAGCAAGTTACAAAACTCACCAGTTTGTCTCTCTAATAGTGAGGTCCAAGATATCATCAGTGAAAAATCACAAAGATCTTGAAGGGTGTGCTGGACACATTCAGAACAACCAGCAAACCCAAAAACTTGGGGACACTGTCCTTTTGCTGCCAGAGAAAGTGTGTATCCCAGAGCATGGCTTGTCGCTGTCAAGGATGGTGTCGACATGGCTGACAAATTCTTGACTGGAGGAAGGCAGAGATTGGCACAGTGGACAGCACAGAGGCATCTTGATAGCTAGTAATGAATGAGTACTGGGAAAATTCCCACTCTCTGATCTGACTGGAAATGGAACCATTGGCAAGCAATGAGGTCAAAGCCAGCTGGATCACTTGTCATAATCACATCAGTAAAGTAAAGGTGAGAGCTGTAAAAGGACTTCACTTCCTTTTTATTTCATATTGAAGTGGCATTTATGATATGAATTCCAGCTGTATGGAAGTAAAAATAGGATATTTTCTTAGAAATGTCAATAAACCTAGTAGATGTTATTCAGGTCCATATATTGTCTCACGCAAGACAAATGGCAGAACAACGAGAATATAAGTATCTCGCATATGAGATCCCAGGCATTGGTATCTTTTCCAGTGGGTTAATGATAGTAGCTTATCACCTGAAGTCTTTAGATCCACTGCTCTATCTACAAGATCTGTTGAGAGAGAGAGACAGAGACAGAGACAGAGACAGAGACAGAGACAGAGACAGAGACAGAGACAGAGACAGAGAGACAGAGAGACAGAGAGACAGAGAGACAGAGAGACAGAGAGACAGAGAGACAGAGAGACAGAGAGACAGAGAGACAGAGAGACAGAGAGACAGAGAGACAGAGAGACAGAGAGACAGAGAGACAGAGAGAGAGAGAGAGAGAGAGAGAGAGATTATTAAGTTGCTTCCTTCTGCTTTAATTTTGCTTGGTAGACATGATAAGCCTAATTTTTCTTTCCATTTTTTCTATATTCCATGCATTTTACTCACCACAGACAGGGCGAGTAGAATATTTAAACTCCCAAAGCACCTTATCAGCTGATGTGACTATCGTGCTCATTCAGCAGATGGAACTGAAGTACATTGTACAATAATGCCATAGACATTTAAACATCTGGGTGCCTGACATGAAACAGAAGCCAGGAACCTGGCACTGGCAGGTTGTGAGTAGGCCAGAGAGCCCAACTTACTTCACCCATTATTGGTCAATTAAGAACCTTATACTGTACAACTTGCTTTTGATTTCATAGACTGGATCCAGCAGTTGTTTCATAAGTGGGAGCCTTTAATATGGCTGTCCACACATGCCCTAAAATCTGACCATTAGACTTCCTTGAGCATTGACACTCCTGGGTGTGTGGCTTTTAGGCCCACGCAAATACTTGTGTGCAGTGTCAAGACTCCTTTCCTCCCCTTTGCAGTGTTATTATCTCTTTCTGTATAAGCATTTTTTCCAGCTTTGCCATGTTTCAAGTTCAACATTTGTCATTTGATATGCTGTAACAGGATGGTAATAAGCAATAACAGTAACAATTATTAACATTTTGTCATTTATGTCATTTTTTAGAATTTTTCTTTTAAAGAATTTTCTGTAATAAACCCTGCTCTTACAGTTTTGGCAGGCAGGAGTAGGGTCCTGAACTTGGAAGTAGTATCCTCCCTGGTTCGCACATGGTATATTCCATTCATTTATTAGTGGAAATAATGCAAGAGCCTCTTCCTAAATGCCCTTTGAAGCTAATCTTCTTTCCAAGACTCTGTGCACTTGTGAAGAGTCATTCTTATCACCCTGGCCCTCAGCCAAAATTTTTCATGACAGTATATTCCAGCCACCCAGCCTTGACCCAAATTTGTTCATGATATGATAGTCACATTACCCCAGATCCAGTGGGTTAAAGATTGACAACACCTCCAAAGCAAAAATACGTAAACAATTTACCAGCTCTATAAATAGTTGTGCTCAAATTGGTAATGAAATGCTAAAGATCTCAACTTGGAGAGCTAACCCTCCCCTCTTCCTCCCTCCTACAATTCTTCCCCTACCATCACTGGAACATCCTGGACCTGCCACTGTGTCTTTTTTAGGGTTTATACAGATATTTTCTGGAATTCTGAAGAAAGATCGATGTATAAAGTTCAGCAAGATAATCTGTCTGAAAGTCCTATTAACCTCATGCCACCAGGGAAATGTAGTGTTCACTGTAGTAGTTTTGTAAAGTGTCTGTACACAGATGGCTCCAAAAGTACCGCTAAAGGATCCATGGATGGGTTTAAGCAGGTTTGTGACAATCAGATGAAAATGAACACTT
>NC_061827.1:3004370-3006870 GCF_019202785.1 Penaeus chinensis | reverse complement strand
AAATATGTACTACCCATCATCTGAGTGCTCACTCATGAGGTATGAGTGTGTGAGTGTGACTAGTGTTCATACACTGAAATGAAACTATGAATGTTGTGACAGTTAAGATCCCATTTTTGAGAAGTCAGCTATAACCTTTTTGCAACAGAACAATGCACTGTTGTTTATTAAAAAGTAGATGCGATTGATGATACACCTGACTGGCCATGGAATTCCCCTGACCTTTCCCAAGAGAAAACATTTGGGATATCTTAAAGTAATGCATTAATACCCCATAAAATGTCAACAAACTCCAAATTGAAGGCTGCTGTCTGAGCTGCCTAGTAGTCCGTTGATGTCCTCTGCAACAGACTTTCAGATTCATTGTTTAGAGACTCAAGCTAATGAACGTAAAGAAAGGAGGTGGAACTAGGTTATAGAGTTGCTTTTGGTAACTACTTTGAAAAAAGTTCTTGAAGTTTTCACATGGTATGATCTCCACCTTAGGAGTGAACATTTGAATGGAATATGCTTTATAGTAGTGAACAAAGGTATTAAGCTATTTAAGACAGTAACTCAATACTACTGACAAAAGAGTGGCATTCTTTAAGATAAACAAAATTACTGTGCCACCATCACAGCATCACAGCATCACAGCGCTCTCAGGACACCAGCCCACGCATTATTTCTTATAAGTTTTAGTTGGTCATTTTATTTGATTGGGAGTTTGTTATTTGTGGATGATGGTAGCTTGGTACTTTTTTGTCTGCATATTAGGCTAAGGGCGAGCATTGTTAAGTAAACAGTATATACATGAATTATCCTCAAAGAGTGCAGGGGTGTCAGACTTAGAAAATTTATGATTTTAATGATTGGAAGCCATGCACCTGTCAGCCAGTACATTGCTCTTCACTACAAAGAAGTAAGGCTGGCTGGATAATATAGAGAGATGGAACTGAGGTTTTCAAATATTTCGAAACATATTTTCCTATTTTAAAGAAGTAAAATGATCCTTAAAATATCAGGAGAAATCAAATCTATAGATCCATGAAAAGTCTAATGTACATTTCTGAAGTAACTACATAAAAATGAAAATAACTTAAAAAAAGGAAAAGTACTAATTCACTAATTCATAAAACTGTAAATGGATCAGAATTTATTTTTCTTAGATTGATATCACTTTTCAGAAAAGTTAAAAAGAAAGTAGAAAGAGATACAAATTAGTTAATTTAATCCTCAAAACAATATATAATGCCAGTGACTGCAAAATTGTTTAAATATTTATAATTTCTGTAACTGAGAAGTTCTCATTGCATTTTGGTAAAAGTTTTAGTTGTACTGTCTGGCAGCAACAAGGAAAAGGAGAATGTGTTGATATACCTACCTATTGCCTGTCAGATTTTTTGCAATTCGAGGAAAGATGTCAGGACATAAACATTCTCTGCCTTCAGTCTGCTGTGGCTCCCTTAACCTGTTGGATCTGGGTGAGGGAGATGTGTCCACATGAAAAATTTCGCTGAAGGGTGAGTGATGGTAACATCTCTTTATGGAAAATTTTAGCTGAGGGCCAGGGTTTAATGACCTTCCCCCTCGACTTACCACGGTACCCGACACTCTACTGGTCATCTCCTGTGCCAAGTTTTACCTGCACCCAGAACGTAACGACAATGGCGAAGTGCCCCCAGAGCAAGCAATTCCGACCCTTACTATCGAATACTTTATAACTACAAGTGAACTTATATCTTGATTATACTCAAAATGTTTGTTGAAAAATCCTTATTCTCAATCACTATGTTTGTAATCCTTATTATTGACGATATTGTAGTTATCCAATGTTCACGATTTAATTGTATTGACATATCCAGTGTCCCCGACCAAACCTGTGACCACAGGACCCTTACACTGCTATAAAACAGATAGTCTGTACTGACATTTCCCACAGAAGAACAACGTTGCCATATTCTTATGTTTAGTGAATATTATGTGAACCTTCAAAAAATCAGAGCCGAAGTTACTCAGCCCTCAGCATCGGCTCAGGCAACACCTCATGCTCTCTCTCAGACCGCTTTGCCTCGCGGGCGTTGTAAGAGGCCTCGCTCCTCCACTTCTCTGCCACGCTTGTCCTCTGTACATCACTTACTATATTCCCGTGCAAATAAAATGTTTGAAGCTGCGACAACTTTATCTACAACACTTCACTTCAAGTAACAAACCAGTACCATACAAGAGAGAGGGTTAAGTCCACCACTAATATTACACAGGGTGACGGGAATGTCTCGCCATGAGGTGATGTTGCTGACAGGCAGGTGACTGGAATGTTACTCACAAAGCCTCTGGAGGGAGATTAGATTCAGTGGACTTTAGAGATGTGCTCTTGCACTACTTTCACCTGTAAACAAGTGTGGAATATACCATCCATGAGCTGTGCTTGGAAGAGCACTGGCTATAGGGAGAATAATATTTCTCTGTACAGGAACCCATTCCTGCCTGCTGGGACAGAAATTTGAAGAATGCAAAAATA